>NC_091229.1:3273710-3283710 GCF_040958095.1 Procambarus clarkii
ATTATTAAATATGACCGAAAAAGTAAGATTAATAATTCTAACACGAATTTTCTCAATCTTTCGTACATTTCTTTTCACTGTTGGTGGTAATTCAAAAATCAATTCTCCAAAATTCATTTTTATTTCTAGTCTGACGCGACACTTGAGCGCGTTTCGTAAAACTTATTACATTTTCAAAGATTTTAGTTACACTCACACAACTGAATAGAACTTACACATCTCCGATTTGTTTATATCTACATTTGAGTGAGGTGGATGGGGTGAGGTGGTATTTAATAGGGTATTAAATTCATCAACACAAGACAGAACACGAAACAATGGGTATTGAATAGAAGTGATTGTAGAAAGCCTATTGGTCCAAATTTCTTGATGCTTCTATATTGGAGCGGAGTCTTGAGGTGGGTAGAATATAGTTGTGCATTAACTGGCTGTTGATTCCTGGTGTTGACTTCTTAATGTGTAGTGCCTCGCAAACGTCAAGCCGCCTGCTATCGCTGTATCTATCGATGATTTCTGTGTTGTTTCCTAGGATTTCTCTGGCGATGGTTTGGTTGTGGGAAGAGATTATATGTTCCTTAATGGAGCCCTCTTGCTTATGCATTGTTAAACGCCTAGAAAGAGATGTTGTTGTCTTGCCTATATACTGGGTTTTTTGGAGCTTACAGTCCCCAAGAGGGCATTTGAAGGCATAGACGACGTTGGTCTTTTTTAAAGCATTCTGCTTTGTGTCTGGAGAGTTTCTCATGAGTAGGCTGGCCGTTCTTCTGGTTTTATAGTAAATCGTCAGTTGTATCCTCTGATTTTTGTCTGTAGAGATAACGTTTCTATTAACAATATCTTTCAGGACCCTTTCCTCCGTTTTATGAGCTGTGGAAAAGAAGTTCCTGTAAAATAGTCTAATAGGGGGTATAGGTGTTGTGTTGGTTGTCTCTTCAGAGGTTGCATGGCGACATCACCTCAGCACTGAAACAAGGATTATCAAGAAACTAACAACATTATATGGAGGACCTATGGCAATTCCACGACCAAGAGATGGCTTCCTGAACCTTGCAGGAATTAATCTCACTGAGGACCAAGTCACTCTCCTAAATCTGGGCATAAACTGTCACGTTATGTCCAGACCGAGTGAGATGGCCCGGAAAGTAGAGTTGGAAATTCTGTTGGACGACATATTCGACCTCGAGACACAAAAGAAGGTCACTTCCAAAGATACCTTACAAGCAGAACTTATTGCAGAAGGAGGAAAGAATCGAGGCAATTACAGAAGCACCATACTGTCCCCCGAGCTCAAAGCGGCAGCTAAAAGCCTTCGTGAGAACAAGGAGATAGTTGTCAGGAGAAGAGACAAGTCGCCAATATATGTCATTCTTAAAAAAGACGAATATCTGGCGAAAATGAACCTCATACTCTCTGACCAAACTAAGTTCCAAAGGGTAACGAAGGACACTTCAGCCGAATTGAAAGCAAAGGTCAACAAACTGATCGAAACTGTGAACGCCAAGAAATCCGGACTCCACCTGCCAAAGATCATTGGGGAATATAAACCTGGATATGCGTATGGAAATGTCAAGACACACAAGCCTGCAAACAAACTTCGGCCAATCATTAGCCAGATACCCACACCCACGTACAGACTGGCGAAGCGACTCAATGGCCTGCTGACTCCTTATGTTCCTTGCGCCTTCAGCCTGAAGTCTCCAAAGGAATTTGTTGACTTACTGCGGGGCACACGGGCCACAGGGATATGAGCCTCGTTGGACGTAGAATCGCTGTTCACTAACGTACAAGTGGACGAGACAATCGGGATGATAGCCGACAGAGTGTATCGTGATCCAGCCTGTACTCCTCTGGACATACCAGAAAATATCCTAAGGAAACTACTCCAAGCTTGTACTAAAGAGGCACCCTTCTTGAGCCCGGATGGGCACATGTATAAGCAAGTAGATTGGGTCGCCATGGGTTCTCCCATAGGTGTCCTGTTTGCAAACTTCTACATGGGTACCATCGAGCAAAACGTCTTAGTCGACATGAACATGAAACCGGCCATATACTGCAGGTATGTTGACGACATTTTTACACAGGTACCTGATGTCAGACATCTGCAGGAGTTGAAGGAGGCATTTGAGCGGAGTTCCGTGCTGCGTTTCACTTACGAGATGGAAAAGGATGGGAAGCTGCCCTTTCTAGATGTAACAGTCATGGAAAAGAGCGGAGGTTTCCACACTGCAGTCTACACTAAGGAAACGAACATAGGAATGTGCCTAAATGCCAAAAGCGACTGCCCAGATAGGTACAAGAGGAGTGTTGTTAACGCATATGTCGACCGTGCTCTCAGCAACAGCTCAGAATGGAAGCAAGTCGACGAAGAACTCTGTAGGATAAGGCAGGTCCTAGTCAACAACGGCTTCTCCAATGGTTTCGTCGAAGACATCATAAGAAGGAAAGTGAAACGCCATGCAACCTCTGAAGAGACAACCAACACAACACCTATACCCCCTATTAGACTATTTTACAGGAACTTCTTTTCCACAGCTCATAAAACGGAGGAAAGGGTCCTGAAAGATATGGTTAATAGAAACGTTATCCCTACAGACAAAAATCAGAGGATACAACTGACGATTTACTATAAAACCAGAAAAACGGCCAGCCTACTCATGAGAAACTCTCCAGACACAAAACAGAACGCTTTAAAAGAGACTAACGTCGTCTATGCCTTCAAATGCCCTCTTGGGGACTGTAAGCTCCAAAAAACCCAGTATATAGGCAAGACAACAACATCTCTTTCTAGGCGTTTAACAATGCATAAGCAACAGGGCTCCATTAAGGAACATATAATTTCTTCCCACAACCAAACCATCGCCAGAGAAATCCTAGTAAACAACACAGAAATCATCGATAGATACAGCGATAGCAGGCGGCTTGCCGTTTGCGAGGCATTACACATCAAGAAGTCAACACCAGCAATCAACAGCCAATTAATGCACAACTATATTCTACCCACCTCAAGACTCCGCTCCAATATAGAAGCATAAAGAAATATGGACCAATAGGCTTTCTACAATCACTTCTATTCAATACCCATTGTTTCATCTTCTGGCTTGTGTTGATGAAATTAATACCTTATCAAATACCACCTCACCCCATCCACCTCACTCAAAATGTAGATATAAACAAAATCGGAATTGTGTAAGTTCTATTCAGTTGTGTATGTGTTAACTAAAGTCTTTGAAAATGTAATAAGTTTTACGAAACGCACTCAAGTGTCGCGTCAGACTAGAAATAAAAATGAATTTTGGGGAATTGATTTTTGAATTACCTCCAACAGTGAAAAGAAATGTACGAAAGATTGAGAAAATTCGTGTTAGAATTATTAATCTTACTTTTTCGGTCATATTTAATAATATATGTCTACAGGAAAGATTGCTACCAAAATATACTAATATATATATATATATATATATATATATATATATATATATATATATATATATATATATATATATATATATATGTCGTACCTAGTAGCCAGAACGCACTTCTCAGCCCACGATGCAAGGCCCAATTTGCCTAATAAGCCAAGTTTTCATGAAATAATGTTTTTTTGACTACCTAACCTACCAAACCTAACCCAACCTAACTTTTTCAGTTACCTAACCTAACCTATAAAGATAGGTTAGGTAGGGTTGGTTAGGTTCGGTCATATATCTACGTTAATTTTAATTCCAAACAAAAAAAATTGACCTCATACATAATGAAATGAGTAGCTTTATCATTTCATAAGAAAAAAATTTGAGAAAATATATTAATTCAGGAAAACTTGGCTTATTAGGCAAATCGGTCCTTGCATAGTAGGCTGAGAAGTGCGTTCTGGCTACTAGGTACGACATATATATATACTAGGTACGACATATATATATATATGTCGTACCTAGTAGCCAGAACGCACTTCTCAGCCTACTATGCAAGGCCCGATTTGCCTAATAAGCCAAGTTTTCCTGAATTAATACATTTTCTCTAATTTTTTTCTTATGAAATGATAACGCTACTCATTTCATTACGTATGAGGTCAATTTTGTTTTGTTGGAGTTAAAATTAACGTAGATATATGACCGAACATAACCAACCCTACCTAACCTAACCTAACCTATCTTTATAGGTTAGGTTAGGTTAGGTAGCCGAAAAAGTTAGGTTAGGTTAGGTTAGGTAGGTTAGGTAGTCGAAGACCAAGTAATTCATGAAAACTTGGCTTATTAGGCAAATCGGGCCTTTTATAGTAGGCTGAGAAGTGCGTTCTGGCTACTAGGTACGACATATATATATATAAATGGAAATGTTCGTTTATTCAAGATCGCTAATCTCCGAAAGTTTTTCACCGATTTTCTTGACATTTTCACACAACGTTTCATTCACATCCGAGCGGATTTTTATATACATACTATATAGATGTCACTTCTGTGACGGAAAAAAAACATGCTTTTTTTGAAAAGCTGTGTTTTCATGTGTTTTTCACGTGAGGGAAATCTTCGAAACCTCTTTACCAAATGCTTTGAAATCTTGACACAACATTGAATTCAAATAGGCGATGGTTTTTATGTACCTAGTATATACATGAGTCACATGTGACAGGAAAAAACATGCTTTTTTTGAAAAACTGCGCCATCTGTAGGATGTATGAGCAACACACGTTGTAACCTCCTAAAGTTCTTCGACGATTGTTTTGAAATTTTGACATGACGTTCCTTTCGAATATGTGTGTGTTTAGATATACCTACTACTTAGATGCCACAACTGTGATAGGTAAAAACAAGCTTTTTTTTTTTAAAACAGCGCCATCTGTTGCACGTAGGAGCAACACACGATATATAAGATATATTACGATTCAATTTCAATGTTTCCGATTGCATTGATATATTGAGTTTTCATAGATTTTGATTTATTTTCATTTTGATTTACTTTTTTTGTGTAACATTGCATTAGAAATGAGCTGTGTTGTTTACCATACCGTTCATTTCGTGGGTATAGCTAATTTGTTTGTTTTTTCATTGTTTTTCATTACGTTTTATAACTGTTCGTCTTATTTTTTCAGTGCTATGGGTGGTGAAATTGAGCTGTGTCGATTGATCGGCGTTTAAATTGAAATATTTTGTTAGTATTTTTTGTTTTTGTTTTGATAACAAGAAAATGGACAACACGTTTATTTCACAGCTACAAATGTGCAACAAACAGCTGGCTAAACAACAAAAATCCACCGGCTACAACAACGTTAACTGCTTTATTCACGTTATGTCAAAATGACGCGTTTGCGAAAACATTACTGTATTCGGAAGTGCCTACGTATTACACATGGAATGCCAGTAGAAAATTGAGTCGACTGTTAGCAGCCGTGGAGTGAGGACGTTTCTCGACCCTCCGTGGCTGTTGGAGTTGTTTGCTGTTTTGGTCGCCAGGTGGTGTGGGCGTCCCTGCCCTACCAGTTTTGTTTCCTGCCTGGCTGCGTTGACGTGGCAGTTCTGACATGGGGGGCCATCTTCCTCCTGTTCAGCGTGTGAACTCCGTGGGCCTGGAGTTCACTTGTAAGGCTGGTTATCCGACCATCGAAATGGTGATGTGTGACATGCTTCATGTCCCGGTGGAAGCTGTTTACGGTGTGGAGCTAGTTTCGGCCCATCGGGTTGTTATTAAGTTCGTGGGGGAGGACGAGTACCGGGACTTCCTCCGTCGGTACGGGGGGCGTACGTTGCCGTTGCCAGACGATGCCGGCTCTGTGGCGATTTCGGACCGCAGTGGTGCCCTGACTTATGTCAGTATCCATGGTGCGCCCCTGGAATTCCCTGATGACCTCCTCCGGCGTTACTTCGGGGGTTTTGGTACTGTTGTCAGCGTGCGGGTGAACACGCTCTCCTCAGGGCGGTATGCTGGGAGGCGTACAAACATTCGCACGTTGGGGATGCGCCTGCGGTCGGATATACCTTCTTCTGTCCGGTTTATGGGGTACTACGTCCGGGTGTATTATGCCCGGCAGCCTCGTACCTGTTTCCGGTGTGGCCTGTTGGGGCATCAGGTTGCTGGGTGCTCTGAGGCCCCTGCTGCTCCTGTCAACTTGTTCCGCGACGAGGATTTCCCGCCGGTCCCTCTGGAGGCAGTCTCCGGTGATGTTGATGAGGTGGTGCGCGTCCCGTTTGCTGCTGCAGCTCCCCCGGCGGCGCCTGCCGTTCTTCCGGTTGTTGCCGTCCCTCCTCCGGTTCTTGAGGTACCGTCGGTTGGTCTGCCTGATCCTGTTGCTGTCTCAGCTGCTCCCGTGGGCCTTCCTTCAGCTCCCTGTGTGACGTCGCTGTCTTCTCCCTCGTCTTCTGATGCTGCGCCTGGCCCTGTGTCCGTGACTCGGATCCCGGATGTGCTTGGTGCTGGGGTGACTGCGGAGCCTCCTGCTGTGTGTGGCCCGGTTCCCCCTGTGGTAGAGGCTGCTGCCGTCCTGGCGTCGGTTCCATCGGCTCGTGGTACCCGTGTTTCTGGGTCACTTGCCGGCTCGGACGATATCCGGCCGGTGCCCAAACGTTCCCGGCGTTCGTCTTCTTCCTGGGCCGACGTTGGTGACTTCAGTGACTGTGGGGCTTCGGATGTTGACAGTGTGGATACGGATGCGTAGATGTCTCCGCGGTTCGTGGTGGCGGAGGTCCATGTGCCTGCCGGTGCTGGTGCCTGTGTCTCGGACGTGCCTTCGGCTCTTTCTCCGCCGGGGGACTCTCCACAGTGGGGGGTGGTGGCTTCCCCTGCCAGGGATGGTGTGGACTCTGGTGCTGGGCGTGGCCTGGTGGTGACGTTACGGAAGGATGCGCGCCGTCCGGGTTCCCTGCTGTCGTCTGGTGGTGTGCCCGGGGCCGCGGGTACTCCTGTGGTGCGGGTGCGCGTTGGGGCCCTGGGGGACGTGTTGCCGGCGTCTGTGATGCCACCGGGTCACTGGTCGAAGATTGCCGAGTTACTGCTGTCTGACGGACCGGAGTTCTTTCGTGGGGGGCAAGTTCCCTTCCTGTGGGGGCGAGTGGCGACTTCTCGCCTCATGAGTTCTACCATCTGGGTCCCCAGTTTGCGGGTGTTTGTTGCCCCGGTTCCAGATGTTATGGCCTCCCTGGTGGATGGACGAGACCCTTGGGCCCTTGGGTGCTCTGGGAGGCGTTCAATGTCAGATTCCCGCGGGCCCAGTTCCCGGGCAAGTATGTGCTCTGATTTCTTGTGTATTTGCTCTGACATGCTGTGTGCCCTTCTGGCTGTTTGTTTGCCCTGTTCTGTTATGTGCTTCTGCCTCTCCCTTTGTGCGTAGCTTTGCCGTGTGGCATATTAGTTTCTAGTGCTTGGCGTTACTCGTTTCGCGTTTTGGCTTAGCATTTCGCCTTTCCTGGCTTTGAGATTCACCCTTCACGGGTACGCCGGGGTGCATCCGATCCCACGATCGTCATCGCCCCTAACTCAACAACAACAACAACAACAGTAGAAAATTATTTGAACGACATTAACGAGGAGAGCGAGTCGACGGACAACCTGGCATATTCAAACAAACTACGATAGACAGACTGTACACCGTGCATTCCAATCAAGATGAATGCTTCTTTCTTCGCAAGCTGTTGGTAAATGTCCCCGGTCCAACATCTTTCCAGGAATTGAGATTTATCAAGGGCGTAACACATGCCCCTTTCCGTAGTGCATGTCAAGCTCTGAATTTATTGAAGAACGACTGACACTGGGATGTATGCATTAATGACACGTCCAACACGTCACATCCAAATCAAATTCGTGCATTGTTTGCAATCATATTGACCACCGGCTCTCCTTTATCTCCAACAGAGTATGGGAGAAACACAAATCGCACATGGCTGAAGATATTGTCCGTTTAATATGCAAGGAAAATTCAAATATGAAGTTGAATTTCACAGCAGAAATCTTCAACGAAGCGTTGATAATGACTAAAGATTTGTACTTATAAATCGTGATCAAAGTTCTCAATCAATTGGGAATGCCATCACGGAATCGATCTGCTGCTGCTTCCTTCAATGTAGAATTGCGTCGTGAACAAAATTACAACACGGGTGATCTGTTGCCGTAAGTACAATTAAATATTCTTAAGTTAACGCTTGAGCGAAAAGGCATTTACGATCAAATAATTCAAACTGTCGATAACGAATTTTGAGAAATCTTCTAAGATGCGTCAGGAGGAACTGTAAAACCTTTCTAATTAGATTGATTTCGGCAGCATTTCGATCCAAAAATGGCATAACCTTAGTGTTACGAACCCGGATTCGACGTCCGAGCATGGAGCAGTGACGACCGCGCCATCTGTGGGTCAGCTCCCGAAACCCCCTCCAAATGGACGATGACACCTGGCGAGGACGACGTGTACTAGCTACGAGAGCCAGTTTCCAGTCCCGTTCAGCACTCAACACCGCCGCTGCTGACCTCTGGTGAGGTGGTGCTCAGACTACAACGCCATCTATGAAGTGGATGTGTCGGGCGTTTGTGTCTGAGCCTGTAAGTGAGGTGTTTTAGTGTCCCAGTTATTGATGACGTGTCTGCTTACAGAGTCGACCTGGGACTGCTGTGATGGGAGTTGAGTCAGTCTACCCAAGGCAGCCGTCTCCATACCTTGTACTTTGCTGCAGCAGTTGTGAAGTCGTCCCCCCGGAAGAACACTGTGGTGTGTTACCCTGCCAGTGAAGTGGCAGTAGAAGGATTACCCGGGACCGACTGTTGGAGACGATCATCCACTGGGGTATTGAGGACAGGAGAGTGATTTGTGGTGTCACACGAGGCTCCTGTCTAGGGTGTTCCCCTTATATCGTTCGTGGAGTGTCCTGACCAGCCTTGCTGATCCAGAACCTGCCAGCAGACCAGCTGGACGTGTGGTTGACGGCCTCCACGGCGGTGCCCCCAGTGGACCTGTGTTTTGGCTGACCTGTGGCCAGGGTAGGCTCAACTTCTCTGAAGAATTCGTTGTGAGGCCACGAAGAAGCACCGAGGACTCAGCACCGAGAGTTTTACACCAGAGTCTTCAGCAGAAGACAACGATTGTGAATAATCCCCCTGTATAGTGTTTATACCCCTCCCCCTGTGCACTTATATATATATATTATTTATTTTGGTGATGGTAACAATTATAGTCTTAAGTTCTTAACTTTCTTTCCCTTCCCCCATTAAGTTTCTTGCGTCACGGATCTCATCCCTTGAAAGCCACTACTGGCTGGCGGAAGTTGTATCCGACATATATATATATATATATATATATATATATATATATATATATATATATATATATATATATTACATATGTCGTACCTAATAGCCAGAATGCACTTCTGAGCCTACTATGCAAGGCCCGATTTGCCTAATAAGCCAAGTTTTTCTGAATTAATATATTTTCTCTACTTTTTTTCTTATGAAATGATAAAGCTACCCATTTCATTAGGTATGAGGTCAATTTTTTTTTATTGGAGTTAAAATTAACATAGATATATGACCGAACCTAACCAACCCTACCTAACCTAACCTAACCTATCTTTATAGGTTAGGTTAGGTTAGGTAGCCGAAAAAGTTAGGTTAGGTTAGGTAGCCAAAAATCAATTAAATCATGAAAACTTGGCTTATTAGGCAAATCGGGCCTTGCATAGTAGGCTCAGAAGTGCGTTCTGGCTACTAGGTACGACATATATATATATATATATATATATATATATATATATATATATATATATATATATATATATATATATATATATATATGTCGTACCTAGTAGCCAGAACGCACTTCTCAGCCTACTATGCAAGGCCCAATTTGCCTAATAAGCCAAGTTTTCATGAAGTAATTGTTTTTCGACTACCTAACCTACCTAACCTAACCTAACCTAACTTTTTCGGCAAGCTAACCTAACCTAACCTATAAAGATAGGTTAGGTTAGGTTAGGTAGGGTTGGTTAGGTTTGGTCATATATCTACGTTAATTTTAACTCCAATA
>NC_091229.1:3286210-3420897 GCF_040958095.1 Procambarus clarkii
GCAAGGTTTCTTACGAAGGATAGGAATTATTTTTTAATCATTTCACACTGAGCTCCTCTCACTGCCGACCACCAGTTCTTTAGACAATTATATTTTTATAAAACAGAGAGAAAGAGACAGAGAGACATAAACAGAGACAGAGAGAAAGAGAAACTGAGAAAGAGACAGAGAGAGAGACACACACACACACACACACACACACAAAGACAGAGACAGAGAGACAAGGTGAGAGACAGAGACAAACAGGGATAGAGACAGAGAAAGACATAGAGAGAGAGAGAAAGATGGATGGATAGACAGATAGCTAGGTTGATAGAGGGCTGGGTGGATAGATAGCTGGATGAATATTTGGATAGGTGGATGGATATTTAGACAGATAGGTAGATATCGCGATAGATGGGTACGTGGATGGACAGGTGGATGGATAAAGAGATAGAAAGATATGTATGCGAATGGATAAAAAATATGGATAAATGCTTTGATAGATGGACAGATAGATGGGTTGATAGACGGATAAATAAAGGGATAAATGGTTGTATTGCTACATGGATAAATGGAAAGATAGATTGATGGATGGAAAACATAGATAGATAGATAGATGAATATATGAATGGGTATATGGATAGATAAATTAATAGATAGATAGATAAATAGATCGATAGACTCCTCTGCAGCTAGCACCATCTCAAGCACTTCAGCTCCTCCCAACCAACCACAAGCCGCATCAAACTTCAAAGTTCTAGATGCCATTTTCCTGGAGCTCCCGGGAGGAGGATCCACTGCACGTCAACCCAGCAAATGGGGGCCCAACACCCAGACCGCCACCCAGTCACCGAGTCAGCAGACGCCACCAACATCTCTCCCCGACCAATCACTGTATATCAAGGTATATACCTTGTCAACTGTGTGTAATATGGTAGCTGGCTCCAACCCCCAAGAATATGTGAGGATCCTAAGTATCCTCTACACTGCGGATGGTCTCCCAACATTCACCGCAGCCGATGAAGTTTACACCACCTCGAATCCAGCCAATAGTTCTCCTCAAGCTCCTGACCCGGACATCCCAGTGAGCACAGTTGCCCTTACTGACCTACTGTCTGCAGCTGCAACGCCCACTCCAGCAGCTACAACAACGGAAGCAACCCTGGTGCCGAAGTCTTCTCATCCATCGACTACTGATGCTATTCCATGCATCGTTTGTGAGCCCCCAGAACTTTCTCCATAGGCGTCAGGACCTACTGCTAGTACTTAATCTTTAATAGCTTATAGCAACTTTAAATCAGCTGACTCATCAGACGACAACATCTCGGTTGGGTATTCATACTCTCCTCAGCGAAACAACACAAAGGACTACCTAACTAATGAACCCTCTAACGCCAGTTCAATCTTTTCAACACGATGTAAGACCTACATGAAGCCTGGAAAGATCAAAGAACCAAACAAGAAGAAGAAGTCAAACCATCGGTAGGAAGAAAGAAGAAATAATGCATCTACTAGCACAGACCCTCCGAGACAGCACCACCATGAAACTACCATCATCACGAAAGTGCCCCTCCTCCTCGCCTTCAACTAGCCATCAAGCCTTCTTAGCCGTCAGGCAGCCTATTGCCGTATACAAAATGGAAACTACGACATCGACTACCAATGAAGCGCCTATTTCAATCCACAGTGGAAAGGTCACTGAACATTTTGCCCCTCCCAACGCCGTCCTTTTTGTGTTTATTGATTTTTCTTCCTGGTTCTCAACTTCTTCAGTCCTAAGCTCGTCAAACCCCTTGGTCCTGCACGCTGCAAGCGGATGTAAAGTAGGATAGATTGATGGAGAGATAGATGGAAAGATAGAAGGATAGGTAAGTAGTTCAAAAGATTGATGGACAGATAGATGTATGCATGGATGGAAACATAGATGGATAGAGAAAAAGATGGATATATGGAGAAATAGATGGGTAGATAGATGGATGGATTTAGATAAACATGAACAGATGAAGAAATAGATGAATGTATATAAATAAATAGACAGATGGAGAGATAGTTAGATGGACAGATGGTAAAAAGTCTGACAAACCTGTGTAATGCTGGATCGGACCCCAGGTCGGGGAGAGAATGTGTGATTGTCTGTTTGAAATTAGAGGTCACACATTTTGGGTTAGCCTCAGTCACTCATACTGGCAGTGGGAAGGGTCTTATGTACAGGATGAACATACGTTGGTCGAGATCGCCAGAATTCAAAAGGGAACAGTGAGACAGGGTCAAATTCAAACCTCGATGATTATTGCCTCTGCTCACTAGCTACACAATTAAATATTGTCAAAAGAAACTTAAAAAAATCGAATAGTAATATTAACCATTATTCACCGATCTAGGAAAAATTAACAGAAATTTCCTACTTTCAATTTTTAACCCGTACTCGTGTTAAGTGAAGACTATCCCACAGCTTCATAGGTTTCTCAAGAACTAGCCATTTATCAGAAAAAGGGGGAACGATTATTTGTTTAGTATTTCCTACACCTAAGCTCCTCTCGCTGGTAACCACCCACAAATTGGACAACTGCGTTTTTTTTAATAAGAGAAAGAAACAGACAGTAGATGCACAGATGGACACATGAATAAATGGACAGATGAATAGATAAATGGACATGTGATCAAATAGATTGATTGCAATAGATCCTGAGTGATTGCAATAGATCCTGAGATCTATTGCAAGATGATGGTTAGACGGATATGTATGTATGGATAGAAGGAAGAGTAGGTGGATGGATAGAGTGATAGATTATTGGATTGACAGACTGATGAATAGATGGATATAAAGCTAGATTGATAGATGAATAGAGAGAAATGGATGGATATATATATGGATGAATAAATAAATAGATAGATGGATGGATAGATATATATGGACATATTTGAGTGAGAGACAGACCCAGGCAATGGCAATTACCCCTCCTAGTATTCATATATATAAATAAACTAAGACCTCTATGACCTGACCAGGACTCGAACCTGTGTTACAAAGGCTCATCCTACTGGCAAATGCATTTCTAATAACACTTCAGCGATTTCCTATAAGGGTTTGTTGATCCTAGAGCTTTCTTCATACGTTCGGAGACCAATCAACCCCAGGCAACACGCGTGGTGCGATTTGAGCACAGTTTTTATTAAATCCTACGATATGTTTGGGTTGTACTAAGCCAAATAATGTAGAAAGAGCTTCAATAGTCACCAAGCCATCAATCACTAAGAACTCTCCTGGGAAGTAATGTATGCACAAATTAATGAGTAGCAATGGGCTCTTGATTAGATATCCTGTGTCTTAGTTTCTATATGGGTTCCTTAGAAAAGAGGATATTTGAGACTATGAACAAATTCCAGATATATTGCAAGTATTTTGATGACATTTTCATCCAGGGTCAAGGATCCTCAAGAGTTTAGAAAGATTAAGGGATCGTTTACCGAGTCCTCAGTACTGCATTTCACACAGGAACTTGGCATGGATGGTGCACTATCTTTCCTCGTCATATACGTAAAGACTAAAGATGTCCACCTGTAGAATTCACCATTGAAGTCTAAACGAAACCAACAAACATTAGTAATGTGTAGGAACATCTTCGTCGAATGCCCCTACCGATACAAGAAAAAACATGAGGGACTGATACAAACATAGGGTTTTCATTGGCTGCTCAAACTGGGACGTAATACACAAAGAATTAGAGAGAAGTATGCAAGCCCTAGTAAACAGCTGATACATTAACATAGAAATGAATACCAACATTCGGAACTAATTGATAAATTGTTCATCATTAACCCCACCACACCAGATGACGTCTCAACCCATCAAGTTAAATTATATATTCATCGTGAACACCCAATACTGAACGGATGAAGTAAGTAATTATCAAAAGAAGGCACCAAACCGGGAAGCCTATGAAGCACCATCAAATGTGCGGGATAATCAGAAGGCGCTAAATATCACGAAGGATGCCAATACGAGAAAAAAAACGTATAAGGCTAATAATATCAAAAGTATCCGAGTCACCAAGAATTCTATCTAGGGACAACCGACCGGGGCACGGTCGGAAAACAAGACACACGCTCGCCTTGGAAGTCAGGACATTCAATAAGGATACGTACGACCGTAAAAGGGACAATGCAATTTGGACAATAAGGAGCAGGGCGGCGCTCCATTAAGTGACCGTGAGTTAAATGGGTATGGCCAATAAGTAACCTAGCCAGAGCTGTTTCCCATCGCCGGTTACGGTGGCAGAAGGATGGCCACTGGGATATATGACTCTTAAGAGTACGCAGTTTGTTACCAATAACAGAAGACCAACAACTTTGCCAGCGGGCAAGGATGGAGGCATGAATAACTGGGTAAAAGTCAGAATAAGGAATACCTTTATGGGAGATGGGACAAGTGCGGATAGCGTCCTTAGTGGCAGCATCCGCACGCTCATTTAAAGAGATACCAACATGGCTGGGAACCCAGCAAAACGCAACCGACTTAAATTTACTGGAGATAAGAAACAGCCAATGTTGAATCTCGATGACCACCGTGTCGACCGGATTAAAGGACCCTAAAGCCATGAGGTCACTACGAGAGTCAACTACCACCACGAAGGAGGATTGACACCGGGAAAGCAGGAGACGAAGAGCATAGAGAATTGCATAGAGTTCTGCTGTGAAGATGCTAGCCTCTGGAGGAAGGCGACACATATAAGTGTGGTCAGGAAAAACAACAGAGTAGCCCACACCATCAGCAGACTTTGACCCGTCGGTGAAGATGGGAACGGAGTGGGAGTGAGAAGAAAAGTGCTCAAGGAAGAGGCGTTTCAGAATTGTAGGAGTGGTTAAAGCTTTAGTAATGCAGGTCAGATAAGTACAAAATTTGGGAAGGTGGACCTTCCAAGGGGGCAAGGATGGAACAATACGAGGAGAAACATTAGTAATACGAACAGAAAGAGAATCTTGTAAGCGAGGCAAACGGACAGAAAGAGGAAGGTGGTGAAGAGGAACAGGAACTACGGAAGGGGTAAAAGTCAAAGCACAATAGAGACGAGAGTGAGGATGCTGTAAGGATCGCGCAAGACAGCGAAGACTGTAGTGATCACGGCGATCCTGGAGAGACAGAAAGCCAGTGTCAACATACAAGCTGAGGGTAGGAGTTGAACGAAAAGCACCAGAGCTGAGGCGCAATCCAGTATGGTGTAAAGGATCAAGACGGCGAAGAGTAGAAGGAGAAGCAGAAGAGTATGCAGGGCAACCATAATGGAGCTTAGACAGGACGAGAGAGGAATGCAAATAGAGGAGCGTGCGCCTATCCGCTCCCCAAGAAGTATGGGACAAAACCGGTTTTGGGCCTTAGAGCATTCAACACGGAGGTAAGAGACATGGGGCGACCAAGACAAACGAGTGTCAAAGAATAACCCCAAAAGCTTCGCAGAATCTTTGTACTCAATGGGATGACCATAAAGTGACAAAGAGGGACGAAGAACGACCCACTTCCGCGTAAAAGTCATGGCACAAGTCTTAGTAGTAGAGAACTTGAAGCCATGATTGGTGGCCCAAGATGACACGGCATCAATTGCAAGTTGAGGCCGCCGTTGAAGGAGAGGCGAATCATCACCCTGACAGCAAAGAGTAAAATCGTCAACATAAAGAGCGGAGAAGATGCCAGAAGGAAGGCAGGAAAGAAGACCATTGAGGGCAACCAGAAAAAGAGTAGTACTCAGAACACTCCCTTGGGGCACACCTTCATACTGCCGAAAAGAGGCAGAGAGAGTGGCACCAAGCCTGACTCGAAAAGTACGACGAGAGAGAAAGCTTTGAAGGAAGAGAGGGAGATTACCACGAGAGCCAAAAGAACGAAGTTGGGACAGAATATGGTATCTCCAAGTCGTGTCATAAGCCTTTTCCAGTTCAAAAAGGACAGCAACAACGGAGGTCTTCGCAGCAAAAACAGTACGAATATAGACCTCCAAGTTCACCAGGACATCAGTCGTGCTGCGGCACTTGCGGAAACCAAATTGAGAAGGAGAGAGATGGTGGTGGTGTTCCAAGAACCACATTAGACAGACATTTACCATACGCTCAAACAGCTTGCAGACACAACTCGTGAGAACAATAGGGTGGAAGTCCTTAGGAGACGTACCGAGAGACCCTGGTTTCCGAATAGGGAGTACAACGGCATCGAGTCAGTCCTCAGGGACGGACGACGACTTCCAGACCTGGTTATACAGATTCAATAAATACTGAGACGTGCACGGAGGGAGATGGCGAAGCATCTCATAATGAACGTCATCCGAGCCCGCTGCTGTAGATCCGCAGAGGCCCAGGGCAGATCGAAGTTCAGAAAAAGAGAAAGGATCGTTATAGGGAAGGCGGAGATGCGTGTGGAAATCTAAAGGATAAGATTCAAGAACAGGCTTACGAAGAAGGAAGGATTGAGGAAGATGAGAACCAGAGCTAACAGAAGAAAAGTGGGAACCCAGTTCGGCCGCGAACTTCACTGGATCCGCCACAAGAGTTACACGGAGGTGGAGAACCGGCGACACATCTGGAACGAACTTGCCCGCAATCTTGCGGATCTTCTTCCTGATCTGCGGTAGAGGAGTATCAGACGTAATGGTGGAAACATAAGATTTCCAACTCTCACGTTTAGCTGTAGAAATGGTCCTATGGGCCAGCGCACTCTCCTTCCGAAACAGAATAAAAGAGTCAGTCGTCTGCCGGCGGCGGTGTTTCTTCCAGGCTACACGCTTACAGCGGACAGCCCGAGCATAGTCCGCATTCCACTAGGGAACGCACTTCCGTGTGCCCCGGGAGGAAGAGCGAGGAATAGAGCAGAGGGCAGCGTTGAAGACGGTGTCCTAAAAAAGGAGGAGGGCGCAAGGAAGAGGCAAAGAGGAGAGGTCAGAGAGTAGCACAGAGGGTGAATAGGCACCAATCAGCCTTGGCAAACTGCCACCTAGGGAAGGAAAGGGGAGGGTAGAAAGAGAAAAAGAAAACGAGGATGGGGAAATGATCACTGTTATGGAGGTCATCAAGAACCTCCCACGTGAAATCTAAGTAAAGCGACGACGAGCAGAGAGAAAGATCAAGACAGGAAAGGGTGCGAGTTCGAAAGTCCACATGAGTGGGCTCACCAGAATTCAGAAGATATAGAGAAGAAGCGAGGACGAATGGTTCGAGAAGAGGGCCTCGGGTGTTTGTCAGAACATCACCCCAGAGGGAATGTCGACAGTTGAAATCACCCAAAAGGAGCATCGGCTCTGGCAAGGAGTCCAGGAGGTGCTTAAGATCAGGAAGGGAAAGAGGGACATTTGGAGGGAGATAAACGGAACAGATTGTATACCATTTACTCACAAAAACACGGGCAGCAGAACAATGGATAGGTGACAGAAGAAGTAGGGGGACGAAGGGAATATCAGAACGAATTAAGAGAGCAGTAGAGTTACGGGCCCCAGCAAGAGCTGGGGGGTGAGGAGAAAGAAAGGAATAACCACGAAAGTGACCAGGACGAGCACCAAGCATTGGTTCCTGGAGACAAACACAAAGTGGTGAAAACTGTGTAATTAGAAGTTGGAGTTCATGGAAGTTGAGAAGTTGGAAGTCAAAGAGAAAGGACGGTAACAGAGAACAAGAAAGAAATAAAGGTAAAGAGGAACACAGTTTATTAAAGAATCTCAGGATCAGGGTCAGTATCAGGAGCAGGGTCGGCAAAATCAGGTTTAGAGGGCCATGGGTAAACTTAGTAAGGAGAGAGGGAAGGGAACCAGAGAACAGACCAGAGGCGGACTGACGGGGTCTGGAGGAGGAGGAGACAACTGAGAGGAACATGCAAGGACAGTTGGTGGAGGGGGGGCAGAACTCAGGGAGTGCACCTTGGCAAGGGCAGCAACAAAGAGGGAATCGGGGGGCAGAAGAAACCTCCATATCAGAGACAGGGAGTTCGACCTCTAAAATGGGAGGGGATGGAGTGACAGAGTCAGAGGGAGGGGGTGAGGAAAAAAGCGAAACCTTCTTACCCGCCGGAGAGGAAGAAGGAGAGGAGCCAGGCTTACGTTTCTGACTCGAAGAGACAAGTGTTCCAGTAACAATGTACCAGGCGACAGACTCAATGGTCTCAGCAGAAGAGGAACGAGAGCGAATAACACGAAGATTGCTGGGAGGATGATGGATATCAGCCTGGACAGACAGGTGGCGTGGAGGGTCAAGAGACTGGGAGGGTCGGGAAGAAAGAGTGGGGAGAGATGGGGAAGAAGACAAAGGAGATATGGTGGACTGGGTAGGAAGCGGGGAAACCCCAGATGGAGAACCGGGAGGGAGACTATCTGGGACAGGAGGCAAAGGAATAGGGAAGGAGGTGGTGGGTGTGGTCGGGTTTAAGGCCTGGAAACGCTTGTGAGACTGAGGATGACGGGAAGGACGAGGAGAGGTAGAACGCAACACGCGAGCATAGGAGTCGCCCGCGAAAGGGGTGAGAAGACGAACTTGGCGTCTCGCTTCAGGAAAAGACAGACGATCACGGTGCTTCAAGTTGAGGACAGCTTCCTTGAGTTTGTAGTGCATACACGAGCGTGAGAAGGTACGGTGGGCTTCACCGCAATTGAGGCAGCGAGCCTGGGGAGAAGTGCACTCGGACTTAGAATGACTATCGTCCCCACACATGGGGCACAGATACACAGTACTGGTGCATTTGAAGACACCGTGCCCGAACTTCCAACACTTATTGCAAAGTCTAGGAGAGGGAATGTACTCCCGAACGGAGCATCTGGCACCAGCAAGAATAATAGAGGGCGGAAGGGCCCTACTATCAAAGGTGATTTTTACAACTCGAAGGGGCTGACGGCGACGACCACGATGGGGTCGAGTAAACGTGTCCACCTGGAGGACAGAATGGCCTTGGGCTTCGAGGATATGTTTAATTATGAAGGACATCATATCCAAAGGAGTAAACCCAGTTGACCATAACCAAAAACCTGAGGTCATAATCAGGTTTATAATACAACCAATTTGACATCAGACAAAATAAAGTACAGGCCAAAGGGAACAAGTAACCCTCTCCAGAATTGTTTAGAAATGCTGTGACAATGTTTGTTCTGAGGCATCAGAAGTATAATTGTAAGAGTTGTAAATAGGTTGCCACAACTTTCTGAACTAACGTTGTCCATGCAGAATTTGATACCTTCTTGAGCCTTATAAAGTTGCTTCAAAACCATGTTGGGAAGTTCACTATGGGCTTACCATAGCCCATGCAACTTGGAACTATTTCTTCCGAGTAGCTGAATCTAAAACAATAAACAACCATGTAGATCAATGCCTCAATGTTAATGGTTGGTTGAACTTTGCTTGTCAGTGGGAAAATGCAGTACAAACTTCCGTGGCATTTTTTCGTTATTTATTAAGTTTATAAATATCTACTGGACACCATATCTAGGTGATATGACTGTGTATAGGGCCAGGGCTCACGCAGGTCTGCTCTTGTCATATGGGTCCTTGGCTACCTTGGACTAGTGCAAAAGAAGGGCCTCATTCTGAAAGATGATGAGTTTTCAAAAGTAAGCATAGCAAGGGTCCGACCACACCAATGCGTCCAACACTGCTTGGTACGTTATCATTGGCGTCCTCGATGATCTGCTTGATGTTGCTTTTGACTATATATGTAACTAATATCCATCTAAATTAGCCTTAAACAAGCTTTGCGACGTCCAACATGGTCTCAGCCATGCATGAATTTAAGGTACATGGTATAAATTTTATCCTAATTCTAAGCTATCCATTGAGCATCATAACTAGCTAAACATTTGCACAAACTGAAAGCAGTTGATGCATCTGCAGGAATAGACAGATTAGTCATAGGATGTAAAGGCAGTGGACCAGAAGTTGAGAGTTGGGATCATGATGTTTAGTGACAGTTTTTTTGTTAAGCAGTTAATAAATAGGCTCTAGCATAGGCACGATATAGCACAAAGTATAAGTGACATTCTACGAAAATATGGAGTGCGGGTACATGGCAGAAACACGCGGACTTAGTGACCGTGAAAGAATTATCAATGATTGAAAATTTGAACTAAAGTTAACTACTGTTACGGTGCCCTCTCCTATTTCTTTCGTTTGCCTGCTTTAAGAGTCGTATCAGCTCTCCCTACTGATTCTTTGAAGTACAAGGAGTCTGCTGATATATGTGGCAACCAGACCGGCCGCAAGATAAGGGAGAAATTTACATTATAAGTTGTAGGTAAGGGGAAATTGGCACCCTGATATAAAATGAAAGAGTATCCCCTACTGCAGATATGACGTTTAGGAAGGGACACTAGCCGATCGCGGATTGGCCGACTTAGGTTGTGGGCGACATATCAGAGCCCGATGTGACGTCACCGAGTGCGCCGGGCGGCGCCAACGTCAGAGTTGACCAGACCGTGGAGGCAAGAGGGCGCACCTCGGTCGGCTCTCAAGGATTTGAGGCTCTACAAGCCTTTCTTAGTGGATTAGAGCTAGCCATCGCAGCCCACGCTTCTGGCGCTTCATCGCAGCTTCACGCATGGAGACCCCGCGCTTCTGGGAAGCAAAAAGGAACCAAGTTCTTTGGGCAAAGGAGTGCCAAACTTGGAAAATATTCGGCGACGACGCTGGGCGGCAACGCTGGACGTTGAGGGCCTGGAAGGTGTGGCGGGCAGGCCTAGCTGTGACCGAGTCACATCCACAGAGGGTTTTGGAGGGACGACACCGTTCCTAGGACAAGGAAAAACGCCTTGTGGAAGGAGCGGGTGTGTGAAATATTGATTAGCTCAGTGCCCATCGATGAACAAGGATTGGGGTAGCTGAATCTCAGGGATTGGAACGGCGACGACGCGAAGGCTCCACGACACCTGAGGACCTATGGAACGTTCGTGGATCGTCTAGGATCGACTCAGGAAGCGTGGGAACCTCACACCATCGAGGGACAGGCATCGTGAGCCAGGAATGTAAGGTAGATCAAATTTCCTTCCCATTACCCCTTGTGTGAGTAGGCTAGATAGGCCACAACATTCACTTATGTATGTGCCAATAGGACATTAATACCTTGGTAGTAGAATAGGCTGCAGGGCAGCTTATGTCCAAGACTGTTGGAGAGGACAGTGTGTATGGACAGCGGGAGTAAGTAAGTAATTATCAAAAGAAGGCACCAAACCGGGAAGGCTATGTAGCACCATCAAATACGCAAAATAATCAGAGGGCGCTAAATATCACCAAGGATGCCAATACGAGAACAAAAACGCATAAGGCGAACGATATCAAAAGTATCCGAGTCACCAAGAATTCTATCGAGGGACGGGTGACCGCGAGGGGCGGTCGGAAAGCAAGACACACGCTCGTCCTGGAAGTCAGGACATTCAAGAAGGACATGCACGACCGTAAGAGGGACAATGCTACTAGGACAATAAGGAGCAGGGCGGCGCTCCATCAAGTGACCATGGGTTAAGCGAGTATGGCCAATACGCAACCTCGCCAGAGCTGTTTCCCACCGCCGGTTACGGTGGAAGGAGGACGGCCACGAGGAAACACAACATTTAAGAGTACGTAGCTTGTTACCAGTAACAGACAACCAAGAAGCCTGCCAACGGGTAAGGACTGAGGAATGGATAACCGGGTAAAAGTCGGAATACAGAATGCCTTTGCGAGAGATGGGACAAGAGCGGACAGCTTCCTTGGCAGCAGCATCAGCACGCTCATTTAAAGACACACCAATATGGCTGGGAACCCAACAAAACTCAACCGACTTAAATTTACTGTGAACGAGAAACAGCCAATGCTGGATCTCGACAACTACTGGATGAACAGGATTAAAGGACCCGAGAGCCATGAGGGCACTACGAGAGTCAACAACAACCACAAAGGAAGACTAACAACGAGAAAGCAGGAGACGAAGAGCATAGAGAATAGCATAAAGTTCCGCTGTAAAGATGCTAGTCTCCGGAGGCAAGCGACACATATAAGTGCGATCAGGAAAAACAACAGAGTAGCCAACACCGTCCGCTGACTGAGACCCATCGGTGAAGACAGAAACGGAGCGGGAGTGAGAAGAAAAGTGCTCGAGGAAAAGGCGTTTTAGAACCATAGGAGGGGTAAAAGCTTTAGTGATACGGGTCAAGGATGTACAAAACCGCGGAAGAGGGACCCTCCACGGGGGCAAAGAAGGAACAACACGAGGAGAAACATCAGAAATACGAACGGAAAGAGAATCCTGTAGGCGAGATAACCGGACAGAAAGAGGGAGGTGGTGAAGAGGAACAGGAACCGCAGGAGGGGTAAAAGTTAAAGCACGAAAGAGGCGAGAGGAAGGATGTTGCAAGGACCGCGCAAGATAGCGAAGACAGTAGCGATCACGGCGGTCCTGGAGAGACAGGAAGCCAGTGTCAACATACAAGCTAAGGATGGGAGTCGAACGAAAGGCACCAGAACTGAGGCGCAACCCAGTATGGTGCAAAGCATCAAGACGGCGAAGAGTAGAAGGAGAAGCAGACGAGTAAGCAGGGCAACCATAATCGAGCTTAGACAGGACGAGAGAGGAATGTAAAGCAAGGAGAGTGCGCCTATCTGCCCCCCAAGAAGTATGGGACAAGATCCGAAGGAGGGTAAGGGCCTTAGAGCACTCAACACGGAGGTAAGAGATATGGGGAGACCAAGACAAACGAGTGTCAAGGAATAACCCCAAAAGCTTCGCGGAATCTTTGTATTCAAGGGGATGACCATAAAGTGACAAAGAGGGACGAAGAACAACCCGTTTCCGCGTAAAAGTCATGGCACAAGTCTTAGAAGTAGAGAACTTGAAGCCATGACCTGTGGCCCAAGACGACACGGCATCAATTGCAAGTTGAAGCCGGCGTTGAAGGAGAGGCGAATCATCACCCTGACAACAAAGGGTAAGATCATCGACATAGAGAGGGGAGAAGACACCAGAAGGAAGAGAGGAAAGAAGACCATTGAGGGCAACCAGAAAAAGAGTAGTGCTCAGAACACTACCCTGGGGCACACCTTCGTATTGCTGAAAAGAGGGAGAGAGAGTGGTACCAAGGCGCACCCGAAAGGAACGACGAGAGAGGAAGCTGCGGAGAAAGAGAGGGAGATGACCACGAAGGCCAAAAGAATGAAGTTGAGATAGGATATGATAACGCCAAGTGGTGTCGTAAACCTTTTCTAGGTCAAAAAGGACGGCAACAACGGAGGTCTTCGCAGCAAAAGCAGTACGAATATAGACCTCCAAGTTCACCAGGACATCTGTCGTGCTGCGGCACTTTCGGAAACCAAATTGAGAAGGGGAGAGGAGGTGATGGTGTTCCAGGAACCACATCAGAAGAACGTTAACCATACGTTCAAAGAGTTTGCAGACACAACTTGTGAGAGCAATAGGGCGAGAGCAATAAGTCCTTAGGGGAAGTACCCAGAGACCCCGGCTTGCGAACAGGGAGGACAACGGCATCGAGCCAGTCCTCAGGGACTGACGACGACTCCCAGATCCGATTATACAGACTCAGTAAATACTGAGACGTGCTCGGAGGAAGATGGCGAAGCATCTCATAATGAATACCATCGGAGCCCGCCGCCGTAGAACCGCAGAGGGCCAGGGCAGAACGAAGCTCAGAGAGAGAGAAGGGATCATTATTGGGAAGCTGAAGATGAGTGCAGAAATCTAAAGGACGAGACTCAAGGACAGGTTTACGAAGAAGGAAAGATTGGGGAAGATGAAGACCAGAGCTAACAGAAGAAAAGTGGGAACCCAGTTCGGAAGCGACCTGCAATGGGTCCGCCACAAGAGTATCATGGAGGTGAAGGACCGGTGAAACATCGGGAACGAACTTACCCGCTATCTTGCGGATACACTTCCAGATCTGGGCCAGAGGGGTTTCGGACGTATTTGTTGAGACATAAGATGCCCAACATTCACGTTTAGCCGTACGGATGGCCCTACGGGCCACCGCACTCGCTTTCCGAAAGAAAAGAAAAGAATCGGTCGTCTGCCTACGGCGGTGCCTCTTCCAGGCTGCACGCTTACAGCGGACAGCCCGAGCACAGTCCGCATTCCACCAGGGAACGCACTTCCGTGGACCCCGAGAGGAAGAGCGAGGAATAGAGCGGAGGGCAGCGTTGAAGACAGTGTCATGAAAAAGGAGGAGAGCGCGAGAGAGGGGCAGAAGGGAGAGGTCAGAGAGAGTAGCACTGAGGGAAAATAGGGTCCAGTCCGCCTTAGCAAACTGCCACCTAGGGAAAGAGAGGGAAGGGCGAAAAGAGAAAAAGGAAACAAGGATGGGGAAATGATCACTTCCATGGAGGTCATCAAGAACCTGCCACGTGAAATCTAAGTAAAGAGAAGAAGAGCAGAGAGAAAGATCAAGACAAGAAAGGGTGCGAGTCCGAGAGTCCAAATGAGTGGGCTCACCAGAATTCAGAAGAGACAGGGAAGAAGAGAGGAGAAACGGCTCAAGGAGGCGACCCCGGGTATTCGTCAGAACATCACCCCAAAGAGAATGACGACAATTGAAGTCACCCAGCAGGAGCACAGGCTCCGGCAAGGAGTCTAGGAGGTGTTTCAAATCAGGAAGAGAGAGCGGGACACTCGGGGGGAGATAAATGGAACAAACTGTGCACCATTTCCCCACAAAGATACGAGCAGCAGAACAATGGAGAGGCGAAGGAAAAAGTAAAGGAACAAAGGGAACATCAGCCCGAATCAAGAGAGCAGAAGAATTAGAAGCCCCAGCAATGGCTGGGGGGGGGGAGAGAAAGGAATAGCCACGAAAACGACCAGGACGAGCACCAAGCATTGGCTCCTGGAGACAGACACAAAGGGGCGAAAACCGCGAAATCAGAAGTTGGAGTTCGAGGAAATTAGCGTAATAACCTCGAACGTTCCATTGAAGAATGGACAACGACGAGAAGAGAAAGGACAAAAACAGAGAACAAGGAAGAAACAAAGGCGAAAGAGCAACAGAGCACGTTAAAGAATATCAGGGTCGGGATCAGGGTCAGCAAAGTCAGGGTTAGGGGGCATGGGTAAACTGAGCAAAGACGGAGAGAAGGAAACGGGAGAACAGATCAGAGGTGGGCGGGCAGGGTCCGGAGGAGGAGGAGGAGGAGGAGGAGGAGGAAGCGGAGGAGACAACGGAGAGGAGCAGTCAAGGACAGCAGCAGGAAGAGGGGGAGTAGAAAGAGGGGAGCGCACCCCAGCAAGAGCAGCAACCGAAAGGGAAGCAGGGGCCAAAGAAACCTCCATAGCAGGAACAGGGGGCGCAAGCACTGAAACGGGAGGGGAAGGAGCAACAGAGCCAGAAGGAGGAGCTGAGGAAGAAGCGAAGCCTTCTTACCCGCTGGGGAAGAGGAAGGAGAGGAGCCAGGCTTACGCTTCTGACTTAAAGAGACCGGTGTCCCAGCAACTATGTACCGGGCAACGGATTCCAGTGTCTCAACAGGAGAAGCCGAACGAGAGCACACACGACGGCCGTTAGGAGAGCGATGGACATCCACCCGCACCGACAGGCGGTGCGGAGAGCCGATAGATGGAGGAAGAGGATGGGAAGGAGGATCGGAGGGGGACGAGGAAGAAGACACAGAAGACACGACAGACCGGGTAGAAGGAAGGGGAACCCCAGACAGAGGACCAGGAGGAGGATCCTTCGGGAGAGAACCCAAAGGGACAGAGGAGGGGGGCAGTGGGCGCATCAGGGCCCAAGGCCCGTAAACGGTTGTGAGTCTGAGGAAGGCGGGAAGGACGAGGAGAGGAAGAGCGCAACACGCGAGCATAAGAGATATTAGCATAAGGCGGGAGCCGGCGAACCTGGCGCCTCGCCTCAGGAAAAGATAAACGCTCCCGGTGCTTCAAGTTGAGGACGGCTGCCTCAAGCTTGTAATGGACACACGCACGGGAGAAGGTAGGATGGGCCTCACCGCAGTTGAGGCAACGAGCCTGGGGAGAAGCGCACTCCGACTTAGAGTGACCTTCGCCACCACACAAAGGACAGAGAGAGACAGTCCCGGAGCAGCGGAGAGCACCATGCCCAAACCTCCAGCACTTGTTGCAGAGCCGAGGAGAAGGAATGTACTCCTGGACAGAGCACCTGGCACCAGCAAGAATGACAGAGGGTGGAAGGGTCCTACCATCAAAGGTAATCTTCACAACCCGGAGGGGTTGACGGCGACTACCACGAGGGGGACGAGTAAACGTGTCCACCTGGAGAATAGAATGGCCCTGGGCAGCGAGGATATGTCGAATATCGTCGTGGCAGTCGCGCAGGTCCCGAACACCGGTCGCAACATGGGGCGGGAGCAAAATAGTGCCAACACTGGCATTCAACTGAGCGTTCTTCGAGACCCGAACGGGGGTCTCGCCAAGGCAGGATAAGGCAGCCAAGCGGGAAGCAGCATCCTGAGAAGGAGCAGCAACGACACGTGTACCGAGACGAGTGGGGTTGAAAGTAATGGAGGCATCCACGGAATCAATGAGATGTCGATGGAGGGAGAAATCGCCAGGAGGCGCAGAATCAAGAGGGAGGAGATCAAAATATTTGGCCCACGAAGCGGGACCAAACAAGGCTTGATAGGTAGCAGAACTGGAAGGAATCGAGCGAGGGCGGCCGTGACGAGGACGGCGGTGAGAACCCCCAGAGAGAGAGGGGTTAAAAGGCGCAGTAGTTACAACTAGAGAAGGAGCCGCGCCAGGGGACGAGGTAGTCACCACTGGGGGCTTGGGGCTCGACCCAACCACAGAGGAGGGAGGGGAGCCAGGGGAAGGAGTCAGAGAGGCCAAAGGAGGAGCAAGGTCGGGGCCCAAGGCAGCGGAGGCTACAGAGCCCGGTCTTCCAATACGGACCGACTCGGGGGCTTGGTAGCCCACCCCACGAGCCTGAGAAGGTAAACCAGAAGAAGCCGAAACAGGGGTTATCATCTTGACGAAAAGAAGAATTCATTCACGAATGTGCCCCCACACCCACCATGGAGCCACAATTAGAGGCAGGACACCCAACAAGAAGCTATCGCCGATCTTATCGGGGCC
Source organism: Procambarus clarkii (assembly GCF_040958095.1). Classification (NCBI taxonomy): domain Eukaryota; kingdom Metazoa; phylum Arthropoda; class Malacostraca; order Decapoda; family Cambaridae; genus Procambarus; species Procambarus clarkii. Next base: position 3,303,234 of record NC_091229.1, read on the forward strand.
TCCTAGGGGTGCGTCGTGAGTATACGCCCCACAAACGCCACCTTAAGAAACCGACAGTCCGTCGAGATCGGGTTCAGTGACGAAGTGGGGATTGACAATAAAAGGTTCCCCTCGCTCTCGACGTCGGGTACTGCAGTTCTACCGGTGCAAGAGTATGCCTCCTCAAGCACCCAGGCGTCAAAATAGAAGAAGTCCAAGGGAAGAACCAGAACGAGCAAAAGGTCGGCAGGAAACGGCAAGCAGATAGGAGAAGAGGGGGGAGAAAAACGAAACAGAAGGAAAAGGAAAAGATGCCCAGCAAAATTGGAGAGGACGGCAGCAGGAGCACAAGGCTAGAAAAGGACAGAGGACTGTCCCAAGGAGCATCACACTCCGGCAGCCGCCCACTAAGCCCCCACACGGCGACAACGAGCTGAGCGGGGAGGGGGATGGACAGCAGGAAAGTGAAGAAGAGGCCCTCCTGTGAGAGAGTGTGGGACTCGTCTTTCTGCCCGGTTGAAAGAGTGTTAGAGGTCGTGGAAGAAGAGTTGCTGACGATCTCCAGATTTATTATCCTTATTTTCATATTCATGTATTACTTGTGATTGTATGTGTGTTCATGTAATTTGTGTAAGTAAATTCACACATTTTATCATTGTGCTTAAGTGTGCCATTATAATATTTCTCTATGAGCATACACGAAGGTTATCATAGTTCCACCTAGGGAACACCACGTTCTCTGTAGAAGTTCTTATTGCCTGGAGAGTGGTAAAAACAGCACAGACTTATATAAAAGTGTCCCCTTAGCCATCCGATCAGTATCAGTGCCTGAATGGTGGCAACTAGTAACATAGTGGCTAGAGAGAGGTAAAGCCACACAGACCTTCCTGGGAGAGTACCCTGGGCCGACAGTCCAATAGAAGATCGATGGGAGTAGCAACTTTCTGGCAACAAAATATATAATACACCCACTGAACTGCATCGCTGGGGTGCAGATATAATAACCCAGCTGGCGACCGTGTCAAGAAGAAGATAGAGAAGACAGGGGGAAAGGAGTTCCTGCAACCTTTTTTTCTGGCAGACAAGACTCAGGGAGGTTATTGTTATAAGGAAAGTCTGAGTCTTTCTTCACTCCTCCACGGGTCTAGGCCGGAACTGTTAACAGCAGTTTCCCCGTGTTTGACTGAAGGGCTTCCAGGGCGAATCAGTGGCACCCCCCTTTTGTGATGGAAGCAAAAGCCTGCTGAGGTGGGCATTGTTGATCTTCTCCTGTGTGACCAAGGAGACTCCAGTGAATCCCGGGAGTCGGAGGGGCTGAGTATTCGGCCTTTTGAGCCCCCAGCAGCCGAGTGCTAGCAGAGCCCCGGCCCACCCCCTCGTGACACTGCGTAGGTAATATAGCCTTCTTTGTGACAAAGGAAAGTGAAAATTATCTCCGAGCTCTTTGATTAATGAACAGGTGTATCAAATCCTCCGATAAAGTAATTATCAAAAGGCACCAAACCGGGAAGGCTATGTAGCACCATCAAGTGTGTGGAATAATCAGAGGGCGCTAAGTATCACCAAGGATGCCAATGCGAGAACAAAAACGCACAAGGAGATCCTCCGGTAAAGGCGTTTATCAGTTTTAATTTTTCAAGTCTATGACTGTGCTGCTGAAATTTTAATAAAAGTTTTTAAATGGCTGGGTACTCCTTCAGGGCGAACTCTCAAGTAAAATATTAACAAATTAGCAAAACCAGTAAAAGGTTAGTAGGCATAAGTTTGTATAGTCTATAATTTTTGCAATCACTGAACTGAACACTAGATAAAAAAAACTATGAATGTTAATTGCTAGTTCTTCACGAACGTAGTCATCCTCAGCTTCATACTGACAGTCAGTGAGTGGTGAGCTGATAAAACGCATCCAGCGACCATTATAGTCTGGAATACCAGTCACACAAGCGTGTATCGTCAAACTGTTGCTGGTGTACTGTTGAAATAATTGGTAGAGATCGAATGATGTAAGTGTGAGTACCAGATGTAGTGCGTTCATTGCTCGTATCTGCAACTATAGTGGGTATCACAGTGGTGGGATTAGTAACCAAGTTGTCACTTACAGGGTCGGGGTTAGAATCGTCAAATGCCCGGCGGGATAATTTCATGTGATAGAGATCTTCATTTACTTGCTCACCTGTACCTGGGTTTTCTAGTATGTACTTGTTACCCATGATATGCTCAAGATCTCTGTAAGGTACAACACATTTCTCAGTCAGCTTGTACATGGGACCATCTCTTCTCTGGTTGAGGATCATTACTTAAGATCCAAGTCCTATTTTGGTAGGTTCAGCATGTGTTGTGTAATCTAGTGAAATCGTCAGTAGCTATAAGCAGGAGCTCCTGCACTCTCTGGAATACCAATTGGGCATCTTTTCTGCTTTACTTTAACATAATCATAGTTTAATAGAGGCACATGAGACGGGGGTGTGGGATCATTAGGGAATCTCATATCTGTTCCAAGAAGCACAAGGTGAGGCGTTTTGTATTGAGTTTACAGAGGAGTTTATTGAGCATTGATTGTCGCAAGCTCATCCCATTTGTGACTCTTGATTGACTGATACTTTGAGTGTCATCGACTTATTTGTTATTTCAGCAAGGCCATTGCTAACTGGTTGGCAAGGCATATTATATTACACTTTGATATTTTACAGCTTAACCGGTTGTTCAAGGTCAGAAGTGTTTAATTCATCAGTCAGTGACATTTACTAGGGAGAATGCGAGTCTCATACTTTCACGTATACTTGCATAAACTCACAAATCATAGGTAAACACACAATAGGTTCCACCCCCTGTGAATGACTAACCTTGAAGGTCAGGTGTTCCAACAGAAAGACTACCAGTACTCTGAACACTTCACCATGCAGATCCTTAAAAAAAAAAAAAAAATAATGGAGTTTATACCCAACATTTACCTCTCAAGGATACCAGCAATGTTAAGAGATCAGAAATCGTTTTGTTGTCAGTTAATCACATGTTGCGGCCACTTAGGACCAGTAACCAGTTTCTTTATGGATTAAACTCTTTTAGTGCATCCGACCCCTAGTCTGTAGGAACTTTCAAGAACTGTAGTAGTTCGATGAAGAATATAAAGGGGGGGAGAATGAACAATACACAGTTTCCTCTATCAATATATTAACACCTTTACCATTAAAATTACCTTGGATTAAATAGAATTTGACTACACGTATGTATATAGTTTTGTCACTTTCACATAGGACACCTGTCACGAGGCAGTGTTCATCAATTCCATTGTTTCCACCTCGTACACGTGTACCGATAAACACTGGCGAGTTCCTCTTACGTGAGCCAGCCCGCCGACAGTATCACTAGGTGCCTACACCCCACTATCGCTCTCCAGCTACTCGCTGGCAGAGGACTTCAGCTTAATGCTGATTGGGTTCACCAACAACCATATGCAGGGGTAACTAACCCCTGGAAGAAACCTCTAACTACCTGCTAGCAGCACTTCACTATAGCCACCTCACTGTCGTCAGTTACTCTCCTAAGCCAATTCCGGGATACGCCGTTCTCTCCCAAAACTGCGCAAATCAGCAACTAACACACTGCTTCGATTGGCGGCAGTTTAATTAGTCAGCTTCCAGGATTAAGCTGAGAGTATGTAGACTGCCAAACGTAAACTGACTTCTTCAGTACGACTGCCTCCACACGTCACCTCTGTGGGACATGAAACGTCATCAGTTAAATAGATGGTACATTGGGGAAACCAGGAGGTAACACTCATTTACCTAAGAGTTGACATTATGCTCTGTAGCACAATAGATGGCGCTGATTGTGACACGCCATCCACTCGAGGTCATTCCCGGCGACCTTTCTTGCTGACTAGGGCAGGAAACCAGAGCCATTTGTTGCTGACACGCCACCACGAATAGATGGTGTTGTCCACGTAGCGTCCAATATCAAGGAGAGAGTGAGTGCAGATCCAGAGAAGGCGCTGGACTTGCCATACCACACTCAGACAATGGTGCCGATACCGTAAAATCAAATTTACTAAGGAGAATGCGAGCCTCATATTTACATGGATACTTGCATAAACTCAAAAGTCATAGGCGAGCACACAAAAGGCTACACCTCTGCGAGAGACTCGAACCTAGGTCAGGTGTTAGCACACCAAGACACAACCACTACTCTGCTCCCTCAAACACGCAGATCCTTTAAAGTGATCGAAACTCGGGATTTTATACCCAACCTCTTGACCCCCAAAGAACACCAGCAATGGAAATAGATCAGAAATCGTTTTTTCATCAGTCAATGGCATTTACTAGGGAGAACGCGAGCCTAACATTTACACGGATTCCTGCATAAACTCACAAGTCATAGGTAATCACAGAAAGGCCTCCATCCCTGCAAGAGACACAAACCTAGAAGGTCAGGTGTTTGTACACAAAGACACAACCTGTACTCTAACCACTCCACAACGGGGGATCCTTAAAAGAGATCGAAACTCAAGAGTTTATACTCAACATCTCTACCTCCTAAGGACATCAGCTATGGTAATAAATCAGAATTAATTTCTTCATCAGTCAATCACATTTACTAGGGGGAACACGAGCATCATATTTACATGGATACTTATATAAACTAACAAGGCATAGGTAACACACAAAGGGCTAAACATCTGCTACAGACTCGAACCTAGAAGGTAAGGTGGCACGCACCAAGACACAACCAGTGCTCTGACCACTCCACAATGCAGATCCCTAAAAGAGATAGAATATTGGAAGTTTATACCCAACATCTCAGTAGTGGACGTAGACACGAAGACCGTGCATTTTGCTTTTTCCGGTGCACGGTCTATGTGTCGTATTTTTTTTTTCATGAAACTCCAGCTCATGGTTAACGTGTCGTAATTTTTTTCTGTGAAACACCAGTGCGTGGGCTACGTGTCATATTTTGTTTCCGTGAAACACCTACACACAGTTTACGTGTGGTATTTTTTCCATGAAACACCAGAGCGTGAGCTATGTGTTGTGATTATTTTTTTCCGTGAAACAGCGACGGATGGTCTATGTGTTGTGATTTTTTCCATGGGAGTGCAAAGGTCCTGCCATTTCGTTCATGGGGATTAAAAGGTTAGGCCCTGTCTCGTGTGTTTTTTGTTACCCCAGTGACCCTGCACAGACATCGCTAATAGACAATGTCGTCATCCAGTCTTTCTTTGCCTTTCTAGAGAATGTAATTTAAGCTCTGTCAATCTTTCTTCAAGGATCGTTTATTGAGCACAGGGAAATAAAATTAAAATCCACTATCGCCCATTCGTATGAAACAGACCCCTCCCAGACGTGGAGACTTCAACAGGGAATTCAGTAGTATTCCAGGAGTATATGAATATATAATTTTTCAATAAATAGACTATACCAACACTCAGACTTTTTATTTAATTCCTACCTCACTGCTAGTCTTGTGTACGTCTCACAGTCGCTCAAAAACATGCCCCCACACCATACTGTAATATATAATAAATCAAAATACTCATTCAGCATGCATATATATATAGGAACTACAATGAGTAAAAGCTGCCTCGCATGTTTTGAAATAGGACTTCTGCAGTTACCTTCATTCTTATATTCTAATCCCTAATGCGGTTTGATCCACCAATAGGGTACGTTGCTTTAAAACATAACATTACAAGTGATTCCAAGGAAGGACCCAGTCTCTCATTAGCACATTCCTTAATCTATACTGTTGTCTGCAAGTGACATCACGGGCTATGTCATGATGACTTGTAACCATTCATATCTTGCTCATTGCATCACTCCTTGTGGGATATTTGGGGCTTGATTCTGATTATTTAAATATTGATGTAGTAAGTTAAATTACGAAGGACCACCCGCTTTTAAAGTAAAGAGGGAAACTGGGAATTTCTGATCATTAGATAATTCCTAGATGAAACCAGTGACTATGGATAAAACTAGAAAGTATGATCATAATAATAATTAATGGGCTGTATTATTAAATGAATCAAACCTCAAACACCTACATTGGGGGGTTATTACTGGAGGTAAGTACGTCCAGGAATTAGTGTGGTTCGTTCACTAATTCAATTAATAATAATCTAATCCTATAAGATAATATTGAAACTGATATCATTAACATAAAGAGGAATATAAAATATAGCATAATAATGAGTTACAGTAAACCACACATTAATCTCAAAGTATTCTGCACAAAATAAATTGCAATAGAATGGTAAAAGGAAATAAATCTTAGCTTAATGAAGATTCCTTTAGAAAGCCATAGAAGTCCTCTTATTCTCCAGACTCGATACACTGACGAGTGGAACGGGTTAAAATGGGAAAGGCAGCATGAGGAATTCTTCTCTCGTGCTGCAAGATAAATAATTTTCAGTAGCAACTGATTTAACTACTCAATTTATATTCAAGAATATTAAGATTTACAGGTGACAAATTTTAATCACCTGTTATTAGGTGTTATCGCGCGTCTTAACGGACAATCACCCTGCTACTATCAAACTTCTACCTGATGCATCACATAAAAGAATACTTAGCTGTGGGCACCGTATAAGTATTAAGATTGCCGTGTTTCGCATCTCAGGCTCCGGCTAGGCCTATACTGAATAGTGATGCGTTCCGCTGGCTGGTCACGTGTCGTCAGGAACCAAGTCAAAGGGCTCCTTATTTGACATCAGCACTAGCTGAAGATACTATCTGCAAGGTTATTCACGCCTCACAGTGGCGACTTTCATCTGAGGATGGATAACACCTGCCCTATTTGCTGGGCAATGGCGTCTTCTTATGAATACGGTAAGCGCAGGTCTGCCTCTCTTCGGCTCCACACGTGTACTGAGGATGGCGTCCCTCTACCCACGCCGAGCCCGCGTTCATAGAACAAATTATTGTCTCGAACATTAATATTTCTCGCATTTGCGCTTGAAACGTAAAAGACTGGACGGGTTTATTGTTTAGAGGAACAAAATATTGTTATTTACCAATTTAAGAATAGTAAATATATAAGGGAGAGGAATTAATGTCTCCCCATGGCATTCATTGATGACGTTAACTCTATCGCAAGATAGACACTATGATTCTAACGCTCTATTCGGCTTTTAGTTAGAGATCAATTCGTCTGCAATTAGTTATCATACAGAATGCTTTAATTATTGAGAATCGAATTTAATTCTCACACAAATTGGATATAATGTGTTTACTGTAAGGAAATCTGACGCAATACTGGCGTCAGGTGACGTGAGAATTCTAGCCTACTGCACAGATGAAATTATTAGTACATGAGAATTTTACGTGTTGTTAATTTTACTTACTACAATAATTAGTATGGTTAGTAATAAGTAATGAGAATACAACAATGTTGTATTCGGTGTTGGAAATATCCAACACTCCTCATATTTTTCTGTTATTTAATTCATCAGCTCTATCAAGCCAACCTAACCTAACCTAACCTATAATAAACAAACAAAAGTGCATTTTATAGCAATAAGACCCATTGTTGTTGTTGTTGTTGTTGTAGTGACATCACAAAAGCTGCCTAGGTTTGGGATAAAGTATTATCACTCATTAACAAATAAGTGTTAAGGCTCTACTGCAACCTGACTTTTCAACTAGTTTATTAAATGTTATTATTAAAAAAAATGGCTAGAATATCCATCCCCATCCTAACCTAACTTCATCACAGGTAGCATAGCAGGTAAGCTAAACATAAGAATGAAGGTAACTGCATAAGGCCTATTAGCACATACGAGGCAGTTCCTATTTATATCTACTCAATCTCATTCATAAATATGTCCAACCTACGCTTAAAACAATCAAGGGTTTCTACTTCCAATATTAGTTTACAATAATAGTTTTTAATAAATAGCTCACATTCTAGTTTTATACACAACAGTAATTATGAAACACTGTAGCTAGATATCGCACTATAATCCACAAGTAGTTGCCGTACTGATGAGTCTCACCTGAGCTGCCGTGCGGTGAGGACGTGTCGCCTGACCACTCCGGTAGTTTGGGGTGTTTGCCGTTTTCGTCGGCAGGGGGTGAGGATGTCTCTAACCTCCCTGCTGTTCCTGGTGGTGTTGTGGGACATTTGGGGCTTGAATCTAATTATTTAAATAATAATATAGTAAAATAAATTACGAAGGACCACTCGCTTTTAAGATAAAGAGGGAAACTGATAAATTATGATCATTTGATAATTCCTAGATGAACCAGTAACTATGGATAAAACACTAGAGAATATGATCATAGAAATAATTAATGGGCTGTATAATTAAATGAATCAAACCTCAAACACCTACATTGGGGGGTTATTACTGGAACTCAGTACGTCCAGGAACTAGTGTGGTTCGTTCACTAATCCAAGATGTAATAATCTAATCCTATGAATAATTGTCAAATCAATGTCATTATCATTAATGGGAACATAGATTATGAATATAATAATGATAATCATAATAAACACATGTCAATCCAAGAAACAGAGTTCTGCATGTAAATAATTCCAGATAATAAATTAGAGGAATACAAAGGAATCTTAGCTTAATGACGATTCCTTAAAGTAAGTCACGACGCTTCGTCTGATTCTCCTGGGCTCGTCTGGATGACGAGTGGGATTCGATTAACATGGGAGAGGGCAGCTAGGAGAATTCTTCTCACATGCTGCAAAATAAATATTTACAGTAGCAACTAATTAAACTACTGGATTTCTATGTCCAACAAATTAATATTAATAGTAGGTAAGGGATAATGACCTGTGATTTGGTGTTGGTATACGTCGTCACGACAAACTACCCAGCTATAATTCTACACCCTATCAGATGCATCAAATAAGGATAAGATACTTAGCTAATATGGGCACTGTGTAAGTTTTAAGTTTGCCGAAATTCGCGTCCCAGGCTCTGGCTTCGCCTATCCTGGATAATGACGCGCTTCACTGGCCGGTCACGTGGAATCACAAAGAACCAGATTTGATAGGTTCCTTATATGACACTGACACCAGGTGAAGATATTGTCTGCAAGGCTTTTCACGCCTCACAGTGGCGACTTTCTTCGGGAGAATGGATAGCGTTTACCCTGATGGTTGGGTAATGGCGTCTCCTCGTGAGCACTACGTGAACAGGTCCGCTCGGGAGCGTCTCAACACGTGCACTGGCTTCCTCTCCTTCCCCGCTCCGCATCTCGCATTCATTAGACAAGTTATTATCATGAATATTAGTATTTCTCGCGGTAGTGCTTGAAAAGCTCGAGTCAGAACGGGTTTATTATTTAGAAGAGTTAAATATTATTATTTGCCAGTTCAGTGAGAGTAAACATATAATGGAGAAGAATTAATGTTTCTCCATGGCATTCACTTGTGACGTTAACTTTTATTACTAGATAACTGCTATGACTTTAACGCTCTATTCGGCTTTAGTTGGAGGTCAATTTATCTGTAATTAATTATCACACAGAACACCTTTTGTTATAGAGAATCGATTTCAATTCTCAGGCACATTGGATATAATGTGTTTATTACAATGAAATCTGACGCAATACTGGCGTCGGGTGACGTAAGAATTCTAGCCTATTGCACAGATGAAATTATTAGTACATGTGAATTCTATGTTGTGTTAATTTTACTTACTACAATGATTAGTAGAATTAGTAATAATTAATGAGAAGACAACAGTGTTGTATTCGGTGTTGGAAATCTCCAACAGGTGTGGACATTGCGCTTTTGCGATGGGCGGCCATCTTTCTCCTGTCGTGAGGGTGAACTCCATAGGTTTGGAATTTACTGGCCGTGCGGGATACCCTCTCGTGGAGTTGGTCATGAGTGACATGCTCATGGTCCTGGTCATGGACGTCTACGGTGTCGAGCGGGTCACTGCTCGCCGTGTGATCATCAAGTTTGTGGGAGAGGCAGTGTACCGTGACTTTCTCGGACAGTACGAGTGGCGTACTTTGAAGCTGCAAGACAGCAGTGGGTCTGTGGCCATTTCGGACCGAAGCGGTGCTGTGACGTATGTGAGTGTCCATGCCGCCCCCATGGAGTTTCATGAGACCCTCCTCCGGCGTTTCTTCCAGAGGTATGGCCCCGTCGTCAGTGTGCGGATGAACTCGCTGTCTTCTGGAAAATATTCAGGTGTGAAGACCAACATTCGTACCCTCGGGATGCGACTGAGGTCGGACATTCCATCCTCTGTCCAACTTTTAGGACAGAGGATGGAATGTCAAATTATACTACGTGCGGGTGTTTTATGCCTGGCAACCCTGTACTTGTTTCCGGTGTGGCATGTTCGGGCATCAGGCTGCTGGGTGCACTTCTGATCCGGTCTCTCCCGTCAATTTATTCCGTGAAGAGGATTTCCTGCCACTCCCTCTAGAGGAGGCATCCGGGAATGAGGGGGCGAGCGTCCGGTTAGCTGATGCGGCTCCCTCTGTGTCGCCCGACGTTCCTCCGGTTGTTGCTGAACCTCCAACGGGTATTGCAGTGCCGTCAGATGATTTACCTGCTCCTGTCACTGCCCCCGCTGCTGCCGTGGGCCTTCCTGGTGCTCCCTGTGAGGCGTCGCCGTCTTCTCCCTTGTCTTCGGCTGCTGCGCCTGGCCCTGTGTTCTTGACTTTGGTCCCAGATGTGCTGGGTGCTGAGGTGGCTGTGGAACCTCCTGTTGTGAGTGGCCCGGTTCTCCCTGTGGTAGAGGTTGCTGCCGTTCTGCGTCGGGCGTCGATTCGTCCGGCTGGTGGTACCCGTGTTTCTGGATCCGCTTCAGGCTCTGACAATATCAAGCCGGAGCCCAAACATTCCTGGCGTTCGTCTTCTGCCTGGGCCGATGTTGGGGACTTCGGTGACTGTGGGTCTTCGGATGTTGACGGTGTGGATTTGGATGCGTTGATGTCTCCCCAGTTGGTGGTGGCGGAGGTCCATGTGCCTGCTGGTGCTGGTGCCCGTGTCTCGGGAGTGCCTTATGTTCCTTCTCTGCCAGGGGACTCTCCGCCGTGGGGGGTGGTGGCTTCCCCTGCCAGGGATGGTGTGGGTGCTGGTGATGGGCGTGGCTTGGTAGTGACCTTACGGAAGGATGCGCGCCACCCAGGTTCTCTGCAGTCATCTGGTGGTGTACCCATGGCCACTGGTGCCCCTGTGGTGGTGCCCTATGTCCGGCCCCCTCCTGTGAGGATGCGCGTTGGGGACCTGGAGGCCGTGATGGCCGAGTTCATGTTGTCTGAAAGGCTGGAGGACTCGCTGGAGGAGTGCTGGATGACAAGGTTCCATGCGTGTGGGCTAGAGTGGCGGTTACTCGCCTCCGGAGTGATACTATCTGGGTCCACTGTTTGCGGGTATTTGTTGCCAGGGTTCCAAATGAAATGGCGTCCCCGGTGGGTGGTCAAGACCCTTAGAGGAGGTGGCTGCATTGGGAGGCGTTCAATGTGCGGTTCCCCCGGGTCTTGTTCCCGAGCAAATATGTCAGCTGATTTCATGTTATTTTTGTTTTTTTGCTCATTGTAGTGTGTATGCCCTTATTGCGTTTGTTTGACCTAATGTATTATGTGCCCATGCCTCTCTACTATTTGTTGTGAGGCTGGTGTTTTGGTGTGAGTGTTTATTCCTGTATTTACTTTTGTTGTTACTTTGCCCTGTGTGTTCTACTTATGCATGGCTATGTTGTGTTGTTTTTTTGTTTTTATTATGGTTTTCTTTTGTTTTTTATTTTGTTCTTTATTTTTATTTTGTTTTTTCTTTGTTTTTTATTTTGTTCATTATTTTTTTTTCTTTTGTTTTTATTTCTGGCTTGTTGTGTGCTGTGCACTTTTCTTGTTATATTTTGTGTTGTCCCTTATGATGTGTTTTGTTCTTGGTCCTTCCAGCCGGTGTTTGTTTGTTTGTTTTATATGTTACTATGATTTGTTTTCTTATTTGCATGGATTGCTTGTTTCTTATTATTGTGTATTTTGTCTTGATGTATGCTGTGTTTCGCATGCGTTTATCCAGTTCTGCTAATTGTTGTCCTGTGCTACTTGTCCTTCTGGCTGGTGGTTTCTTGTTTTGTTTGTTTTGTTTCCTATGTTATTTTAATGTATTTATTGTATTTCACTTGCATGCTTACATGTAAAAATAAAAAAAAGTAATTGCCGTACTTCTGGCAGCTCAGGGATTAGTAACTGTGTTCATTCTCACATCCATCAAATAGCTGCCCAAATGTTGCACCGCAATTCATCCATCTAGTAACTCAGCTGGATGCTAGCTACTATATTCATAGGTTAATCATTCCCAAACATCAAAATCCTAATCTTGCTATGCAAACCAGTAGACTTGTTTCTGAACCAGCAGTCGTACATACATACATAAATACCTGCACATACTCCACAACCCAAAAAAGTATAGAGAATTGCCTGTTTTGCCACCATTGAACCATTAATCAGATGTAATTTATGCTATATGAATCCCTAAGATGTTTTCTAACCCCACGAATCCTAACCCCACAGCTCATTCTCCCCAAGTAATCTTAATTATATGTTCTGTTAATTCGTATTAACGCACAGCAATCAGCAGGGTATTCATATTATTCCAGCAAGTTCAAATATTATTAAATACCCACTGTTACTGACTCGTACATACAGCTCGTGTAATCAGGGGACAGTGATAAGAATAGTCTAGGGTGAGTCATTGTCTCTAAAACATGATTTACCAGAGTGCCTCAGAGTGTAATACAAACATAATAGCACAAAAATAGGATATAGAAACATGCACGTAAAGAATATAGCTGCCCATATGCAAGTTCTAATTATTACAACTACTTAATCACTTCATTATCACAATGTAATCAGATGGCTGTAACACATGGAAATATATATAGACTCACCAGATAATCAATCTACAATAACGAAACAAATTACAAATCACAGACTTATCATGACATGATGTTCCCCAACTGAGTGTCTCCTCTCCTACTGAGGTCTCTCCAACGCTCCTACCCACAACACTCTTTCTCCCTCTCCATCCAGGACAAGGGATGGCAAACGAGTACTTTTAAATAAAACTAATTAATGAGAAAAATAATCGTTCCCACACAGGTATGAATAAAAATTAAAATATAACTGCAATATGTAAATAACATAATTTAAAATGTAACATGATTAATCAAAGGTAAATAATAATTATTTGAATATTAAAAGGTGACATCTACCAATTCTTCCAGTGAACACATACAATTATTTGGTCCAAAAACTGACCAGACTAATACAGGTAATAGACATGTGAAATATAGCAAGCCCGCTCAAGCTCCAACTAATGTTGCCAAGTCCTACTCGACTTTACAAAAACATACACATGTACATAAGAATTATTTAATTTCTTTCCACAATTTATCTTATATGAAATAATGTGAGTATCCAACTAGGAATACATAAACACCCACATACGTACTATTCAAATGGATAAACCAGGATGTATACGTCCCACTGAAGTAAATGCATTAGTAATTATTAATAAAAAGCTAAGGTTGTGATAAGGCGCACAGAAATATATATTAATTTAAGATCACTCATACAAAATGCAACTCTTGTACCTACACTAAAAATTCACAAAATCAAAAACACACACACATTTTCACTCAATATTGCATTTACACACAAAGCATTTCCACACTAAATTACATTTACACAGAAAATACAGCATTTACACACCAATATGCCATTTATGCACAAAATATATTATTTACTCACAAAATATGCAATTCACACACAAACTAAGTAATTTATAGACAAAATATGTCATTTACATACAAAATATGTCAGTTGCACACAAAAACATCCCTTTACACAAATATTGCATGTACACTCAAAAGATAACATTTACCCAAAGTATTGTATTGGCACAAATATAGCACATTGTTTATTTATTTCGACAATCAAAATGAACTTTCACTAAAATTACACAATTTCACAAAAATCATTTTCACAAAATACCCACACATTGTCTCATAAACCAAAAATACATTTTCACACTTGCACATGAAGATCAAATTTTTTTCAGATTACATATACTGAACCTACACAATTACACAATTTGCACACAAAAATACAGTGCACCAGTTCCACTTCAGCAAATTAAAAACACAACTTCAATGCACTATTCGCACAAAACGATTATAAAACATGTCAATTATTAAATAAATTCTGTAATTATTACACATCTTTGCACGATTAATACAAGCAAACTTGCTATATAATTACATAACTTTCGCAATGACAATCAATACACTACAGGTGAAAATACGCTATTCATCCATATACAATTACACAACATGTGCAATTAATACACAACTTGCACAAATATTATACATCTTACATAATTATTATTACACAACTTGCATAAATACAATCAAATACATATCCAGTACAAAATACATACAATACATAACTAGCCCAAATATGTAAATACACAACTAGCACAAATACACAATTCACACAAATACAATTACAACATATACACAATTAATACACAACTTGAACAAAATATATTCAATACTCAACTGCCCAACTATGAATAATACATAACTAGCGCATATACATCAAATACACAACTACACAATTCCACAAATACACATACAAAACATATACAATTAATACACAACCCTAAAAACAATACACTATTTATAGGAATATAATCAGTATATAATTCCAATAAGCATACAACGTATGCAAAATACATAACCTGCACAAATTAATACAGAACCTGCACAGGTATAATAATTATACTATTTGTACAAAAACTATCACAGCCAACTAGGTCATACAATACACAATATGCATGATATTTTTCTATGTATGATGAGGACGTCATTTATAATATGCTGAGTTTAACCAACTCCATAAAGTCAGAACTTCACATATATGAATGGTGTATCTAACTTCCTCTGAGCCCAATATAAAACACACACATATATTTTCCACTAATGTTTCAACATTATTACTGCTAAACTATTCATCTAACATATGTCCGTTGTGTTTAATACCTTATTAATACCCCCCTTGTTACATCCTCTCCAAACATGCCACCCATATTTATTTAGGCACACCATCCAACCAGCTTATTGGTTCTAGCCTAAGTTATGTTAAGGCAGGTTGGGTTAGGTGAAGTCAGTAATTCCTATGATAATTTAAGCAAATTTACTATTTCCTATCAAAATGCATCCTATTAAAACCTAAATTCATCTAAATCTATCAACAATTATACTTAAACTACACAAATTTAACTAAATTCAACTTAGCCAAAGCTAAACTAACTATATGTAAGCATCCCATATCCTCACAAAGTAGCCCATGTCACCTCTGTCCATACTTTACAGAAGTTAGCAAAAGCTCGAACCCCCCCAGATAGGTAAATTTAAACTATTTTATGAACATGCTAGTTCATTACCCCTAAGATATTATATATCCTACCCAATACAACCTCACCTAACATATCCAAAGCTAGATTTGATTAAAGTTGTCAAAATTTAAGCTATTTCCACCTAAATTAAAAGTAATTAAACTGAATTTCCACTAAATATACCCAGATAATTTGTAACATAGCAGAGCCAATGTCCATTTTTACCCACATTTTCACCTATTCCAACCTACCCTACACGACCTTACCTAAGCAGACCTAGTATATCCGAAGCTAGAGTTGATTAAATTTGGTGAAATTTGTGCTATCCCAACCTAAATTAAACCTAATTTAAGAGAATTCCCACCAAATATACTCAAAAGTTTTGTCGAACAGAACACAAAGAGTAACAGTCAATCAAGTAAAATCGAGTCTGAGCCTAGTTAAAAGCTCTGTACCTCAAGGTACTGTCCTTGTACCACTGCTGATCCTTATTCTCATATCAGATATAGACAAAAATACAATTCACAGGTCCGTGTCATCCTTTGCAGATGATACAAAAATCAGCATGAAAATTACCTCTGCTGAAGACATTGATAAACTACAAACAGATATTAATAACAAAGTTTTCGATTGGGCAGCAGAAAATAACATGATGTTTAACAGTGATAAATTCCAGGTACTCAGATACGGCCAAAATGAGAATCTGAAACATAATACAAAGTACAAAACACAATCGAATCTGCCCATAGTAGGAAAACAGCATGTCAAGGATTTGGGAATAATGATGTCCGACGACTTAACGTTTAGGGAGCATAACCAAACAAGTATTGCTTCAGCCAGGAAAATGATAGGGAGGATTACGAGAACCTTCAAGTACAGAGATCCCATCACAATGGTTGTACTCTTCAAATCACTTGTGTTGTACCGTCTTGAGTACTGCTCAGTACTCACTTTCCCCGTCAGAGCAGGAGAGATTGCTGAAATAGAGGGAATACAGAGAACATATATGGCACGCATAGACGAGATAAAGCACCTAAATTATTGGGATCGTCTCAAAGCTCTCCAAATGTACTCACTAGAAAGGAGACGAGAGATACCAAATAATATACACATGGAAAATACTGGAGGGACAGGTCCCAAATCTGCACAGTAAAATAACAACATACTGGAGTGAACGACATGGAAGAAAATGCAGAATAGAACCAGTGAATAGCAGAGGTACCATGGGCACAATCAGAGAACACTGTATGAACATCAGAGGTCCACGGTTGTTCAACGTCCTACCAGCGATCATCAGAAATATTGCCGGAAAAACAGTGGACATATTCAAGTGGAAAGTTGATTGTTTTCTTCAAGGAGTGCCGGACCAACCTGGCTGTGATGGGTATATGGGCCTGAGGGCCGCTCCAAACAACAGCCTGGTGGACCAAACTCTCACAAGTCAAGTCTGGCCTCGGGCCAGGCTTGGGAAGTAGAAGAACTTCCCAGAACCCCTTCAAGCAGATAGTAGTAGGCATCCTTCAGTCTCGGGAGACTATGGAGTTGCGCCCTAGTTTCAATCCTGGTGCAGCGTCTGGTGAGACTGATGAGGCCAATCCGAGAGTGGCAGTCCATCCCACACCGAGCACAAACGAAGTCCGATTCTGGTCTGTCTTCCTGGCTACCGGCTTTCCTTATCTGTCTCTTTGCCTCCGATTCCTTGGCAAGTGACTCCTCGAACTTGGAGAGACCTCTTTGAACAGACTGCCCCCAGGCTGAACGGTCTGCAGCCAGTGTTTCCCATATAGCAAGATTGACGTCTATGGCTTTCAGGTCCCTCTAGCATACGTCTTTATACCGTAGATGGGGCTTGCCTGTTGGACGCTTTCCCTGCATCAGCTCTCCGTACAGGAGATCCTTGAGGATCCTGCCGTCGCCCATTCGCACAACGTGCCCGAGCCAGCGCAATCGTCTCTGTTTTAGCATTGTGTACATGCTGGTGATTCTTGCTCTCCCCAAAACGTTGTTGTTTGTCACCTTGTCCTGCCAGGTGATGTCCAAGATGTGTCGAAGGCAGCGCATGTGGTAGGCATTCAGCTGTCTTTCCTGACGGGCGCGGAGTGTCCAAGAGTCACTGCCATAAAGGAGAATGCTCAGGACACAGGCTCTGTAAACCTGAATCTTAGTATACTCAGTTAGCCTATTGTTGGCCCACACTCTCTTTGTCAGTCTGGACATGGTAGTAGATGCCTTACCGATGCGTTTGTTTAGCTCCGTATCAAGAGAGAGGGAGTCAGAGATTGTGGAGCCCAGGTACACGAAGTCGTGAACGACTTCCAGTTTGGAATCAGAGATGCCGATGTCAGGTGGGGAGTCCACTCCTTGTCCCATGACTTGTGTTTTCTTCAGACTGATGGTGAGTCCGAAAGCCTGAGAGGCCTCGCTGAAGCGGGTTATGAGCCGTTGGAGGTCTTCAGCTGAGTGGGCAGTGACTGCTGCGTCGTCGGCAAAAAGGAAGTCGTGCAGACACCTCAGCCGAACCTTCGTCTTGGCTCTCAGCCTGGTGAGGTTAAAGAACTTTCCATCCGAAATGGTCAGGAGGTAAAGACAGACTTCTGTGACAGATCCCAAGGCGTGCCGCAGCATAACTGCGAAGAAAAACCCGAATAGGGTTGGAGCCAGTACGCAGCCCTGCTTTACTCCACTTCGGATGTCAAAGGCGTCTGATGTTAGTCCATCAAAGACCGCGGTGCCCCTCATGTTCTCACGGAAAGATCTGATGATGCTAAGGAGCCTGGGTGGGCATCCGATCTTGGGGAGAATCTTGAACAGGCCATCCCTGCTGACGAGCTCGAAGGCCTTCGTCAGATCTATGAAGGCTACAAAGAGTGGCTGCTTCTGTTCCCTGCATTTCTCTTGCAGTTGTCTGAGGGAGAAGACCATGTCGATGGTGGACCTGTCAGCTCTGAATCCGCATTGTAATTCTGGATAGACTCTCTCTGCAAGTACTTGGAGCCTCTTCAATGCGACTCGAGCAAACAGCTTTCCGTCAATACTGAGGAGGGAGATTCCATGGTAGTTGTTGCAGTCGCCCCTGTCACCTTTATTCTTATACAGCGTGACGATGTTGGCATCCCTCATGTCCTGTGGCACCTCTCCTTCTTCCCAGCAGAGGCAGAGAATTTCATGCAGCTCCATGAGCAGGCTACCTCTGCAGCACTACACGGTCTCAGCAGGAATGCCATCTTTGCCAGGAGCTTTACCAGAAGCAAGAGAGTCTAGGGCATCGCTGAGTTCTTCCAGGGTCGGTTCGCTGTCGAGCTCCATTAACACAGGCAGACACTCAATGGCGCTCAAGGCATCTTCGGTGACCACATTGTCCCTGGCGTATAGCTCAGAGTAGTGCTCTACCCACCGCTTCAGCTGCAGTGTCTGGTCCTGAATCACCTCGCCAGTGGCAGATTTCAGAGGAGCGGTCTTCTTCTGGATTGGGCCTAGGGCCTGCTTGATGCCGTCATACATTCCCCTTACATTGCCTGTATCCGCTGCAGTCTGTATCTGGGAGCAGAGCTGGAACCAATAGTTGTTGGCACATCGCCTGGTGCTCTGCTGCACTTTGCAGCGGACGGCCCGAAGGACCTGTAAGTTGCGCTGACTTGGGCAGGCTTTGTAGGCTGCCAAGGCGTTTCTCTTCTCTTCGATGACAGGTGTCATCTCTTCCGAGTGTCTATCTGTCTAGTACAGATATATACTAGAGTATATATATATACTCTATATACTATATATATATATATATATACTCTATATACTATATATATATATATATATATATATATATATATATATATATATATATATATATATATATATATATATATATATATATATATATATATATATATATATATATATATATATTGTCGGAAAATCCGACAGCATTTAATATATCATACAGATAATAGCTGTGTTGTATAAACAAGTTAACCATAGAAAACGTAACTTGTAGTGGAATTACCGTCTATAGAAAACAGGATATCATCACCACATACTATTATAATTCACCACCTATTATGGTGGGAATTATTCTTAAATACATTAGTCTTTGGACTTTACCATCATAAAAACATCTTATATAAATTAACTTAATTATCAGTATTAAAGTAGAGTAAATGTGACCCTTCTATCACTTTCTGACATCTGGACAAGTAGGCCAGGCGTCAGTGAGGAGGAAGGAGGGAGCCATTGTTGTGTCACCTCCGAGACGTGTGGAGCAAATTTAGCTCCTATCATATCTGGACAATGTCGGCCAGTAACGTCAATAGTATGGAGTGTTAAACAGCCATTGTTTATATTGAGACCAGAGGCTCACACGGGAGCAAATTCGGCTCCTGTTAATTTTACTTGGACGTAGTGTTATGGATACCAAAGGTGTACCATCTGTCAACACGCTGTCAACAAATCAAGTTAAGTGTTCTTTCCGAAACCCATTATCTATCATTAGTGGCCATTAATGTCATTATATAGGGTGATCCCGTTAGAGCACGTGGAAGCCTCAAACTAAAGTTAATTAAGCCAGGTCTTCATGTTCCATGTACAGTTTTCTCTGAAATACTTGTCATATATAGGATTCTGGCTTCACAGCTAGCGCACTTTTGACAGGTCAAGACGAGGATGCAAGATTATGTGCACCAGTTACTGGGTGATGGAAGCTACCTCAAAGAGGATAATTTGGTGTCTACACCCTAGTTATACCTGGTGGACTAACCTGCTGTACTATAAGATAAGGAACCTCTTCAATGTATGTAGTTAATTCCTGTAGTTTGATTGGCTGCATATATTAATTTAATAAACCCCCCCTAATGTGTAGAAGATCGATTTGTGAGATTAAGAGATTATTGCAGAAATACAGTCCACTTATCATTATACAAATTGCTATCGAAGTATATAAATTAACGTAAATATAAATTCATATAAATTAAATAAATATAAATCTCACAGGTCGGTTCCCACATATATACTATATTTACATATATATATATATATATATACTATATATACATATATATATATATATATATATATATATATATATATATATATATATATATATATATATATATATATATATATATATATATATATATATATATATATATATATATATATATGTCGTACCTAGTAGCCAGAACTCACTTCTCAGCCTACTATGCAAGGCCCAATTTGCCTAATAAGCCAAGTTTTCATGAATTAATTGTTTTTCGACTACCTAACCTACCTAACCTAACCTAACCTAACTTTTTCCGCTACCTAACCTAACCTAACCTATAAAGATAGGTTAGGTTAGGTAGGGTTGGTTAGGTTTGGTCATATATCTACGTTAATTTAAACTCCAATAAAAAAAAATTGACCTCATACATAATGAAATGGTTAGATTTATCATTTCATAAGAAAAAAATTAGAGAAAATATATTAATTCAGGAAAACTTGGCTTATTAGGCAAATCGGGCCTTGCATAGTAGGCCGGTAAGTGCGTTCTGGCTATTAGGTACGACATATATATATATATATATATATATATATATATATATATATATATATATATATATATATATATATATATGTATATATATAGCCGAGAGTATACTATCAAGCAGATAGTATAATGATATATAATATATCCATAAATATACTCCATAAAGGCCATAAATATCGTGGCCTATCTAGACACCTCAACAAAGGGGTAATAGGAGGGAAATTGATCTACCTTTACATTCCTGGCTCACGACGCCTGTCCCTTGATTGTGTGAGGTTTCCACGCTTCTTGAGTCGGTCCTTGACGATCCAGTCACATTCCACAAGTCCTCAGGTGTCGTGAAGTCTTCGCGTCATCGCCGACCCCACTCCCAGAGTTTCAGATATCCCAAACCTGGTTAACCCAGGGGGCACTGAGCTAATCACTGTATGCACCTACTCATTCCTTCCACAAGGCATTGCACCTTGTCCTAGGAGCGGTGTCCTCCCTCCAACATCCTCAGGGAATGTGACCCAGTCACAGCCATGCCTGCCCGCCATACCGTCCAGACCCGCAAACGTCAGGCGGCGCCCTCGTCGCCGACCAACTCCTCAAGTTTTGGCACTTTTCTGCCCAAAACTTGGTTTCTTCTTGATTCCCAGATGCACAGGGTCTCCAATAACCATAGTAGGCTACGATGGCTAGCTATAAACCACCGAGAAAGACTGGCAGAGCCTCAAATCCTCGAGAGCTGATCGAGGCACATCCTCCCACCTCTGACGTCACCTCCACCTGCGCCACCAGGGGCACTCGGTGACGTCACGGTGGGCTCTGTTTGGTCACCCGTGACCTATGTCAGCCAATCCACAGCTGGTTGGTGTCGTCTATAAAATTGCGGATCTGCAGGTAGGGGGCGCCATTTTGTTTGTATCAAGGGCACCACTTCCCCCTTTACCTACAAACTAATAAATGTAAATTATTCCCTTATCAGGCGGCCGATCTGGTCGCCACGTATATCAACAGACTCCCTGCATCTCAGAGAATCTGCATGGAATGCTGATATGACTCTTAAAGCCGGGTTTGGAAAGAAATAGAAGGGGCTCTGTCACAATCTGGAAGGGTTATATCCAAGGTCTGGTGGTCCCTGGTGAGGGATCGGTAGGGATATTCATCTGAGGACACAATCCTCTAAACTGAAAGGATGGAACTGTTGCAACCATCAATCAGGAGAAGGCTGATCTACTGGCACTCCACTTTGCTGCCAAGATGCATGTCCTTGATCCTGAACGTCAGCCTTCACACCTTGTTCCAAGCGCTGTGTCTAGAATGACTGAAGTGGTTATACAGCAGGCTGAAATTCTCCATCTTCTTAAAACGCTAGACACAAGCAAACCTGTCACGCCAGATAAAGTCAGTCTTAGACTACTTTGCAGCTGCTTTGACATGTTGACTCCATCTCTCACATGACTCTTTCAACTAAGCCTAGATAAAAGAATTTGGCCCTCCTTATGGTAGAAGGTAGATGTTGTTCCAGTACACAAAAAGAAGAGCCGCTCAGTGGTTGGTAACTACAGACCAGTGTCACTGCTCCCCATTAGTAATAAAATCCTCGAATCATTAACCACTCAGAAAAATTCTATAATTTTGATATCATCATCGGTTAATATGTCATTGCCAGTATATGGTTTTATAAAAGGCCGATTTGCTGCAGATCTCTTGCTAAATCTCTCCACTAAGTGGTATCAATCAATCAATCACTGGATGAGTCCAAGATCAGATGTATTGTTGCTCTAGACATAGCAGGAGCCTTTGATCGGGTCTGGTACTTGAGATTAGTAGTGAAGCTTCAATCACTAGGACTCTCTGACTCCATCTTAGAGTTAATAAAAACAACCTTCAAGAACGGACTCTAAGAGTAGTCCTCAATGGTGCAGAATCCGAAAGCAACACAATTGGTACCAGCGTTCCCCAGGGTAGTGTGCTTGGCCCTCTGCTGTGGAATATATATTTCAACGATCTCTTTTCCTGAGTCTGAAGCCTATTGTGCTGACTGCAATCTAACTCTAACATACAGAAAGGAAGATATGCCAACCGCTGCAAGACTTATCAATCACCAATAATTCACGATTTCTACCCGAATATGAGATGAGAAGTCACATTTGCAGCTGAGAAAACGCAAGCAATGATGATAACTAGACTGCACATTGCAAATCAGACAGACTTTCAAATGGGTGGTAAACACTTCTAGGTTCGAGAGACTCGAACCTAGAAGGTCAAGTGTTCGTGTACCAAGACACAACCAGTACTCTGACCACTCATCCACGCAGGTCAATAAAAGAGATCGAAACTCGGAAGTTTCAAGTCATAGCTAAACACACAAAGTGCTCCACCCCTGCCAGAGATTCGAACCTTGAAGGTAAGGTGTTCGTGCACCAAGACACAACCAGTACTCTGACCACTCCACAAACCCAGATCCTTAAAAAAGATCGAAACTCAAGAGTTTATACCCAACATGTCGACCTGCAAAGTACAGCGGTAATAGTTAGATATCAGAACTCGTTTTTTATCATTCAATCACATTTTCTAGGGAGACCGCGAGCCTCATATTTACAAGGATACTTGCATAATCTCACAAGTCATTGGTAAACACACAAAGTGTTCCATCCCTGCTAGAGACTTTAACCGAGGTGAGGAGTTCACGCACCATGATACAACTAGTATTCTTACAACTCCACCAAGCAGATCCTTTAAAGAGATCGAAACTTGGGAATTTATACCCAACATCTCGAACTCCCAAGTACACCAGAAATGTTTAGAGATCAGAAGTCGTTTTTTCATCAGTGAATCACATTTACTAGGTAGAATGCGATCCTCGTTTTTACGCAGATACTTGCATAAACTCACAAGTCATAGGTAAACACACAAAGGACTCCACCCCTGAATAAGACTCGAACCTAGATAGTCAGGTGTTCTCGCACCAAAAAAAAAAAAAAAAAAAAACTGAACCCTCACCAATCCACCACGCAGATCTTTAAAAAAATCGAGTATCGGGAGTTTATTCCCAACATCTCGACCTCCCAAGGACAATGCGGAAAATGCGAGACTCATATTTACACAAATATATGCATAAACTCACAAGTCATAGGTAACCACATAAAGGGCTCCACCCCTGTTTCCCATGGTATTCCATATAGGAAGTTCCTCATCTCATCATATTTTCCTCTTCAGTAATTTAGTCTCTTCCCCTTCTGATCCCATCCTTGGATAGGTTATCCCTACCTTCACCAGATACTCATATGTCAATACACTGTGGTCACTCATTCTAATGGGGGCTTCAAATTTGACTTCCCTTATTTCTTTTTATTTCTGAGATATATACAAGAGTTGTTACATTCTTGTACAGCCATTAATATGCGTAGCGTTTCGGGCAGGTCCCTGGAATACGACCCTCATGAAGAATCGTTTTTACAACCAAGTACCCATTTCACTGTTGAGTTAAACAGAGGCTTCAGTTAAGGATCTGCGCCCAGTAAATTCTCCCCGGCCAGGTTTCGAATCCATGACAAAGCACTCGCGGAATGCAAGGTGAGTGTTTTGCCACTACACCACGAAGACTGCAAGGTGACTGACTCATTCAAGGTGAATATCAGGTCGAGTCTAGCTGGTTCGTCATTTCCTCTCATTCTTGTGGGGTTCACTGATGCGCTGGCTAAGAAGGTTCCTTGTTGCCACTTCCAAGAGTTTAGCTCTCCACGTATCTGCACCACCATGTGGGTCCCCATTTCTCCAGTCTATCTTTCCTAGGTTGAAATCGCCCATGATGAAGAGTCTGGAGTCCTTCCTGCTGGCAACTAAGGCTGCTCTCTCTATTATATTATTGGTTGCTATGTTGTTCCTTTCTCACTCCTGTCTGGGTCTATTGTCATTTAGTGGAGGCTTGTAAATGACTGCCACTATTATATTAGGTCCATCCATTGTCATAGTTCCGGATATGTAATCTCTGAATCCGTCAAAGCCTGAAATTTCCATATCATTAAACCTCCAGTCCTTCCTTATCACCAGGGCCACTTCTCCACCTCATCTCCCTTTCGTCTTCTTTCTTACTATATATTAGTCCTTTGGAAACACAGCATCTGTTATGACTCCTGACAATTTTGTTTCTGTAAGACCGATTACATCTGACCTAGGAATGAATGATCGCTGATGGAGTGTTGTTCTTTAGAACAGCAGTTCCAGCATGAGACTATAGATTGTTGAGAGGCTAGTACTAAGGGTGCCAACTATTGGTTGTCCACAAAGTTGGGCCAGGTGTGTGGAGCTTTGAGGATGTTGGCCTTGTATGTAACAGTAAGACCACCAACGTCACGACGGTGTTGCAGGCCCTGATGTTCAGACCGTTCCCAACATACTTGGCCAAGATTAGAGATGAGGCTTCTCGCCCATTTGCACTTTGTTCAAAAATCTGATGAATGATTGGGGGCAGGCAATCCAGGAAAGGGGTGCATATTCAAGATGAGAGTGAACCTGTGCGTCATATAAGGTTTTGCAGCTCTTGCTGTCATGAACGTGTGAGATGCACCGTAGGGCTGTAAGGTTCCTGGCTGCCTTTTGGGCTAAGTTAAGCACGTGGCTCTTTATTGTCATTGAATATTCGATCTTCATTACCAAAATGTCAATTTAACCTGTGAACTGTAGGGTTTTGCCACCCATTTGAAAGTCTGTCTGATTTGCAATGTGCAGTCTAGTTATCATCATTGCTTGCGTTTTCTCAGCTGCAAATGTGACTTCTCATCTCATATTCGGGTAGAAATCGTGAATTATTGGTGATTGATAAGTCTTGCAGCGGTTGGCATATCTTCCTTTCTGTATGTTAGAGTTAGATTGCAGTCAGCACAATAGGCTTCAGACTCAGGAAAAGAGATCGTTGAAATATATATTCCACAGCAGAGGGCCAAGCACACTACCCTGGGGAACGCTGGTACCAATTGTGTTGCTTTCGGATTCTGCACCATTGAGGACTACTCTTAGAGTCCGTTCTTGAAGGTTGTTTTTATTAACTCTAAGATGGAGTCAGAGAGTCCTAGTGATTGAAGCTTCACTACTAATCTCAAGTGCCAGACCCGATCAAAGGCTCCTGCTATGTCTAGAGCAACAATACATCTGATCTTGGACTCATCCAGTGATTGATTGATTGATACCACTTAGTGGAGAGATTTAGCAAGAGATCTGCAGCAAATCGGCCTTTTATAAAACCATATACTGGCAATGACATATTAACCGATGATGATATCAAAATTATAGAATTTTTCTGAGTGGTTAATGATTCGAGGATTTTATTACTAATGGGGAGCAGTGACACTGGTCTGTAGTTACCAACCACTGAGCGGCTCTTCTTTTTGTGTACTGGAACAACATCTACCTTCTACCATTAGGAGGGCCAAATTCTTTTATCTAGGCTTAGTTGAAAGAGTCATGTGAGAGATGGAGTCAACATGTCAAAGCAGCTGCAAAGTAGTCTAAGACTGACTTTATCTGGCGTGACAGGTTTGCTTGTGTCTAGCGTTTTAAGAAGATGGAGAATTTCAGCCTGTTGTATAACCACTTCAGTCATTCTAGACACAGCGCTTGGAACAAGGTGTGAAGGCTGACGTTCAGGATCAAGGACATGCATCTTGGCAGCAAAGTGGAGTGCCAGTAGATCAGCCTTCTCCTGATTGATGGTTGCAACAGTTCCATCCTTTCGGTTTAGAGGATTGTGTCCTCAGATGAATATCCCTACCGATCCCTCACCAGGGACCACCAGACCTTGGATATAACCCTTCCAGATTGTGACAGAGCCCCTTCTATTTCTTTCCAAATCCGGCTTTAAGAGTCATATCAGCTTTCCCAGCAGATTCTCTGAGATGCAGGGAGTCTGTTGATATACGTGGCGACCAGATCGGCCGCCTGATAAGGGAATAATTTACATTTATTAGTTTGTAGGTAAAGGGGGAAGTGGTGCCCTTGATACAAACAAAATGGCGCCTCCTACCTGCAGATCCGCCATTTTATGGACGACACCAACCAGCTGTGGATTGGCTGACATAGGTCACGGGCGACCAAACAGAGCCCACCGTGACGTCACCGAGTGCCCCTGGTGGCGCAGGTGGAGGTGACGTCAGAGGTGGGAGGATGTGCCTCGATCAGCTCTCGAGGATTTGAGGCTCTGCCAGTCTTTCTCGGTGGTTTATAGCTAGCCATCGTAGCCTACTATGGTTATTGGAGACCCTGTGCATCTGGGAATCAAGAAGAAACCAAGTTTTGGGCAGAAAAGTGCCAAAACTTGAGGAGTTGGTCGGCGACGAGGGCGCCGCCTGACGTTTGCGGGTCTGGACGGTATGGCGGGCAGGCATGGCTGTGACTGGGTCACATTCCCTGAGGATGTTGGAGGGAGAACACCGCTCCTAGGACAAGGTGCAATGCCTTGTGGAAGGAATGAGTAGGTGCATTCAGTGATTAGCTCAGTGCCCCCTTGGTTAACCAGGATTGGGATATCTGAAACTCTGGGAGTGGGGTCGGCGATGACGCGAAGACTTCACGACACCTGAGGACTTGTGGAATGTGACTGGATCGTCAAGGACCGACTCAAGAAGCGTGGAAACCTCACACAATCAAGGGACAGGCGTCGTGAGCCAGGAATGTAAAGGTAGATCAATTTCCCTCCTATTACCCCTTTGTTGAGGTGTCTAGATAGGCCACGATATTTATGGCCTTTATGGAGTATATTTATGGATATATTATATATCAGTATACTATCTGCTTGATAGTATACTCTCGGCTATATATATACATATATATATATATATATATATATATATATATATATATATATATATATATATATATATATATATATATATATATATATATATATGTATATATAGTATATATATATATATATATATATATATATATATATAAATGTAAATATAGTATATGTATATATATATATATATATATATATATATATATATATATATATATATATATATATATATATATATATATATATATATATATATATATATATATATATATATATATATATATATATAAGCCTATACTTGCATAAACCACAAGTGAAGATTAACAATCTTTGGACAACACCCACCAGTGGGACTCGAACCCAGAAAGCACAACTACCTTCCAGTAGCTGGCATAACTAGTATGCTTTAACCCACTACGCCATCAGACCTTACAAAAGAAGTAGATAGTTCGAGATATATATCTCAAACATCTCCACCTCCCGAAGGCACCAGATGAGTGAGTGGTCAGTCTGCATTTTTCGTCAAGCCACTGTCAATGTGAGAGAACTCGTGTCCAGCTTATAAGCCTATACTTGCATAAACCACAAGTGAAGATTAACAATCTTTGGACAACACCCACCAGTGGGACTCGAACCCAGAAAGCACAACTACCTTCCAGTAGCTGGCATAACTAGTATGCTTTAACCCACTACGCCATCAGACCTTACAAAAGAAGTAGATAGTTCGAGATATATATCTCAAACATCTCCACCTCCCGAAGGCACCAGATGAGTGAGGGGTCAGTCTGCATTTTTTGTCAAGCCACTGTCAAT
This sequence comes from Procambarus clarkii, assembly GCF_040958095.1. Classification (NCBI taxonomy): domain Eukaryota; kingdom Metazoa; phylum Arthropoda; class Malacostraca; order Decapoda; family Cambaridae; genus Procambarus; species Procambarus clarkii. Next base: position 3,331,700 of record NC_091229.1, read on the forward strand.
GTGAGAGAACTCGTGTCCAGCTTATAAGCCTATACTTGCATAAACCACAAGTGAAGATTAACAATCTTTGGACAACACCCACCAGTGGGACTCGAACCCAGAAAGCACAACTACCTTCCAGTAGCTGGCATAACTAGTATGCTTTAACCCACTACGCCATCAGACCTTACAAAAGAAGTAGATAGTTCGAGATATATGTCTCAAACATCTCCACCTCCCGAAGGCACCAGATGAGTGAGGGGTCAGTCTGCATTTTTCGTCAAGCCACTGTCAATGTGAGAGAACTCGTGTCCAGCTTATAAGCCTATACTTGCATAAACCACAAGTGAAGATTAACAATCTTTGGACAACACCCACCAGTGGGACTCGAACCCAGAAAGCACAACTACCTTCCAGTAGCTGGCATAACTAGTATGCTTTAACCCACTACGCTATCAGACCTTACAAAAGAAGTAGATAGTTCGAGATATATATCTCAAACATCTCCACCTCCCGAAGGCACCAGATGAGTGAGGGGTCAGTCTGCATTTTTTGTCAAGCCACTGTCAATGTGAGAGAACTCGTGTCCAGCTTATAAGCCTATACTTGCATAAACCACAAGTGAAGATTAACAATCTTTGGACAACACCCACCAGTGGGACTCGAACCCAGAAAGCACAACTACCTTCCAGTAGCTGGCATAACTAGTATGCTTTAACCCACTACGCCATCAGACCTTACAAAAGAAGTAGATAGTTCGAGATATATATCTCAAACATCTCCACCTCCCGAAGGCACCAGATGAGTGAGGGGTCAGTCTGCATTTTTCGTCAAGCCACTGTCAATGTGAGAGAACTCGTGTCCAGCTTATAAGCCTATACTTGCATAAACCACAAGTGAAGATTAACAATCTTTGGACAACACCCACCAGTGGGACTCGAACCCAGAAAGCACAACTACCTTCCAGTAGCTGGCATAACTAGTATGCTTTAACCCACTACGCCATCAGACCTTACAAAAGAAGTAGATAGTTCGAGATATATATCTCAAACATCTCCACCTCCCGAAGGCACCAGATGAGTGAGGGGTCAGTCTGCATTTTTCGTCAAGCCACTGTCAATGTGAGAGAACTCGTGTCCAGCTTATAAGCCTATACTTGCATAAACCACAAGTGAAGATTAACAATCTTTGGACAACACCCACCAGTGGGACTCGAACCCAGAAAGCACAACTACCTTCCAGTAGCTGGCATAACTAGTATGCTTTAACCCACTACGCCATCAGACCTTACAAAAGAAGTAGATAGTTCGAGATATATATCTCAAACATCTCCACCTCCCGAAGGCACCAGATGAGTGAGGGGTCAGTCTGCATTTTTCGTCAAGCCACTGTCAATGTGAGAGAACTCGTGTCCAGCTTATAAGCCTATACTTGCATAAACCACAAGTGAAGATTAACAATCTTTGGACAACACCCACCAGTGGGACTCGAACCCAGAAAGCACAACTACCTTCCAGTAGCTGGCATAACTAGTATGCTCTAACCCACTACGCCATCAGACCTTACAAAAGAAGTAGATAGTTCGAGATATATATCTCAAACATCTCCACCTCCCGAAGGCACCAGATGAGTGAGGGGTCAGTCTGCATTTTTCGTCAAGCCACTGTCAATGTGAGAGAACTCGTGTCCAGCTTATAAGCCTATACTTGCATAAACCACAAGTGAAGATTAACAATCTTTGGACAACATATATATATATATATATATATATATATATATATATATATATATATATATTGTGACGGTAACGCGTTGGTGTTCGGCTGTTTAAGGCTAGGGGTATGGCCTCGTCACATAGTTATAAAAAAAAATAGAAAAAACTGGAACTTCGTCTGTGGTAAGGTAAGGAGAAGACACACAAAACACAAGTAAATTTTAACAATGAAATTTTAATTACGTTAAATAAATCAAAACATGAAAATATGGACAAACAAATATGTATAATAAAATCAATCAAAATAATAAGAATAATTAAATGACACAATGAAAAGTTACGTTAAGGCAAAATAACAAGAAGTGCAACACAAAATTAAATGGGAGGTGTTGGAATATTGGCTTTAAGCCACCACTTCTCTCAGTACACGCTAGCGTCTAGCCGGGAGGAGTGGTGACAACGAGAGCACCGAATATTCTGAGGTCTGAGGTCGTGGCGACCCCAGACATCAAGTAGTATGGGGGGGGCGAGTGCAGGTGCAGCCAGACCGGCGACCAATCAGCGGGGCCGGTAGCGATCAACAAGTAGTTTGGCGGTTTGAGTCCGAACAGGTGTGGCTGCAACGTTTTGCTCGCCCTGGCAAGCCTTGCTGGTGTTGTTGTCGTTGTTGTACATTTCTTCCATAGTAGTATTATATAATTTCAACGACGTGATTATGGAGGGAAGAGCAGGCTCAATCTCTTGAAGGAGATTATCGTCACAATATATATATATATATATATATATATATATATATATATATATATATAGTATATATCTGTACTAGACAGATAGACACTCGGAAGAGATGACACCTGTCATCGAAGAGAAGAGAAACGCCTTGGCAGCCTACAAAGCCTGCCCAAGTCAGCGCAACTTACAGGTCCTTCGGGCCGTCCGCTGCAAAGTGCAGCAGAGCGCCAGGCGATGTGCCAACAACTATTGGTTCCAGCTCTGCTCCCAGATACAGACTGCAGCGGATACTGGCAATGTAAGGGGAATGTATGACGGCATCAAGCAGGCCCTCGGCCCAATCCAGAGGAAGACCGCTCCTCTGAAATCTGCCACTGGCGAGGTGATTCAGGACCAGACACTGCAGCTGAAGCGGTGGGTAGAGCACTACTCTGAGCTATACGCCAGGGACAATGTGGTCACCGAAGATGCCTTGAGCGCCATTGAGTGTCTGCCTGTGTTAATGGAGCTCGACAGCGAACCGACCCTGGAAGAACTCAGCGATGCCCTAGACTCTCTTGCTTCTGGTAAAGCTCCTGGCAAAGATGGCATTCCTGCTGAGACCGTGTAGTGCTGCAGAGGTAGCCTGCTCATGGAGCTGCATGAAATTCTCTGCCTCTGCTGGGAAGAAGGAGAGGTGCCACAGGACGTGAGGGATGCCAACATCGTCACGCTGTATAAGAATAAAGGTGACAGGGGCGAATGCAACAACTACCATGGAATCTCCCCCTCAGTATTGTCGGAAAGCTGTTTGCTCGAGTCGCATTGAAGAGGCTCCAAGTACTTGCAGAGAGAGTCTATCTAGAATTACAATGCGGATTCAGAGCTGACAGGTCCACCATCGACATGGTCTTCTCCCTCAGACAACTGCAGGAGAAATGCAGGGAACAGAAGCAGCCACTCTTCGTAGCCTTCATAGATCTGACGAAAGCCTTCGAGCTCGTCAGCAGGGATGGCCTGTTCAAGATTCTCCCCAAGATCGGATGCCCACCCAGGCTCCTTAGCATCATCAGATCTTTCCGTGAGAACATGAGGGGCACCGTGGTCTTTGATGGACTAACATCAGACGCCTTTGACATCCGAAGTGGAGTAAAGCAGGGCTGCGTACTGGCTCAAACCCTATTCGGGTTTTTCTTCGCAGTTATGCTGCGGCACGCCTTCGGATCTGTCACAGAAGTCTGTCTTTACCTCCTGACCATTTCGGATGGAAAGTTCTTTAACCTCGCCAGGCTGAGAGCCAAGACGAAGGTTCGGCTGAGGTGTCTGCACGACTTCCTTTTTGCCGACGACGCAGCAGTCACTGCCCACTCAGCTGAAGACCTCCAACGGCTCATAACCCGCTTCAGCGAGGCCTCTCAGGCTTTCGGACTCACCATCAGTCTGAAGAAAACACAAGTCATGGGACAAGGAGTGAACTCCCCACCTGACATCGGCATTTCTGATTCCAAACTGGAAGTCGTTCACGACTTCGTGTACCTGGGCTCCACAATCTCTGACTCCCTCTCTCTTGATACGGAGCTAAACAAACGCATCGGTAAGGCATCTACTACCATGTCCAGACTGACAAAAAGAGTGTGGGCCAACAATAGGCTAACTGAGTATACTAAGATTCAGGTTTACAGAGCCTTTGTCCTAAGCACTCCGCGGTTGTTCAACGTCCTCCCAGCAAGCATAAGAAATATTGCCGGAACAACCGTGGACATTTTCAAGAGGAAACTAGATTTATTCCTCCAAGGAGTGCCGGACCAACCGGGCTGTGGTGGGTATGTGGGCCTGCGGGCCGCTCCAAGCAACAGCCTGGTGGACCAAACTCTCACAAGTCGAGCCTGGCCTCGGGCCGGGCTTGGGGAGTAGACGAACTCCCAGAACCCCATAAACCAGGTATCAACCAGGTTATGGCAGTGAGTCTTGGACACTCCGCGCCCGTCAGGAAAGACAGCTGAATGCCTACCACATGCGCTGCCTTCGACACATCTTGGACATCACCTGGCAGGACAAGGTGACAAACAACGTTTTGGGGAGAGCAAGAATCACCAGCATGTACACAATGCTGAAACAGAGACGATTGCGCTGGCTCGGGCACGTTGTGCGAATGGGCGACGGCAGGATCCTCAAGGATCTCCTGTACGGAGAGCTGATGCAGGGACAGCGTCCAACAGGCAAGCCCCAGCTACGGTATAAAGACGTTTGCAAGAGGGACCTGAAAGCCATGGACTTCAATCTTGCTATATGGGAAACACTGGCTGCAGACCGTTCAGCCTGGGGGCAGTCTGTTCAAAGAAGTCTCTCCAAGTTCGAGGAGTCACTTGCTAAGGAATCGGAGGCAAAGAGACAGATAAGGAAAGCCGGTAGCCAGGAAGACAGACCAGAATCGGACTTCGTTTGTGCTCGGTGTGGGATGGACTGCCACTCTCGGATTGGCCTCATCAGTCTCACCAGACGCTGCACCAGGATTGAAACTAGGGCGCAACTCCATAGTCTCCCGAGACTGAAGGATGCCTACTACTATCTGCTAGAAGGGGTTCTGGGGAGTTCTTCTACTTCCCAAGCCTGCCCCGAGGCCAGACTTGACTTGTGAGAGTTTGGTCCACCAGGCTGTTGTTTGGAGCGGCCCTCAGGCCCACATACCCATCACAGCCAGGTTGGTCCGGCACTCCTTGAAGAAAACAATCAACTTTCCACTTGAATATTTCCACGGTTTTTCCGGCAATATTTCTGATGATCGCTGGTAGGACGTTGAACAACCGTGGACCTCTGATGTTCATACAGTGTTCTCTGATTGTGCCCATGGTACCTCTGCTATTCACTGGTTCTATTCTGCATTTTCTTCCATGTCGTTCACTCCAGTATGTTGTTATTTTACTGTGCAGATTTGGGACCTGTCCCTCCAGTATTTTCCATGTGTATATTATTTGGTATCTCTCGTCTCCTTTCTAGTGAGTACATTTGGAGAGCTTTGAGACGATCCCAATAATTTAGGTGCTTTATCTCGTCTATGCGTGCCATATATGTTCTCTGTATTCCCTCTATTTCAGCAATCTCTCCTGCTCTGAAGGGGAAAGTGAGTACTGAGCAGTACTCAAGACGGTACAACACAAGTGATTTGAAGAGTACAACCATTGTGATGGGATCTCTGTACTTAAAGGTTCTCGTAATCCTCCCTATCATTTTCCTGGCTGAAGCAATACTTGCTTGGTTATGCTCCCTAAACGTTAAGTCGTCGGACATCATTATTCCCAAATCCTTGACATGCTGTTTTCCTACTATGGGCAGATTCGATTGTGTTTTGTACTTTGGATTATGTTTCAGATTCTCATTTTGGCCGTATCTGAGTACCTGGAATTTATCACCGTTAAACATCATGTTATTTTCTGCTGCCCAATCGAAAACTTTGTTATAAATATCTGTTTGTAGTTTATCAATGTCTTCAGCAGAGGTAATTTTCATGCTGATTTTTGTATCATCTGCAAAGGATGACACGGACCTGTGAATTGTATTTTTGTCTATATCTGATATGAGAATAAGGATCAGCAGTGGTGCAAGGACAGTACCTTGAGGTACAGAGCTTTTAACTGCGCTCAGACTCGATTTTACTTGTTTGACTGTTACTCTTTGTGTTCTGTTCGACAGGGAATTGAGTATCCAGCGTCCTACTTTACCAGTTATATCCATTGGCATCATTTTGTGTGCTATCACTCCATGGTCACATTTGTCGAATGCCTTTGCAAAATCTGTGTATACGACATCTGCATTATGTTTTTCTTCTAATGACTCAGTGATTTTGTCATAGTGGTCAAGTAGCTTTGAGAGGCATCATCTTCCTGCTCTAAATCCATGTTGGCCTGGATTGTGGAGGTCATTGGTTTCCATGAATCTAGTGACCTGACTCCTGATCACTCTCTCAAATACTTTTTTTATGTGGGACGTTAGTGCAACTGGTCTATAATTCTTTGCCAATGCTTTGCTACCTCCCTTGTGTAGAGGGACAATGTCTGCTGCTTTAAGCGCATCTGGTATCTCCTCTATGTCTAAGCTCTTACTCCTCACTATACTGAGTGCCTGTGCTACTGGCACTTTGCATTTCTTTATATATATATATATATATATATATATATATATATATATATATATATATATATATATATATATATATATATATATATATATATATATATATATATATATATATATATATATATATATATATATTGAAATCCATGAGTTTGGACCCGGGGCTGAGTACATGGGCATATTGTTAATTTCTCTTTCAAAATCTGCTACGCTCGTGTTGATATCAGTTATATTTACAGGTGTTTGGATATCATTCATAAAGAAATTGTCCGAATCTTCCACTTTCATGCTGTGTATCGGAGTGCTAAACATGTCCTCATACTGTTTTTTTAGGATATTATTAATTTCTTTGTCATCCTCAGTGTATGAACCTTCACTAATAAGAATAGGTCTAATACTGGCAGTGGTTTTCGCTTTTGATTTAGCATATGTGAAGAAATATTTTGGGTCTTTCTTTATTTCTTAAATTGCTTTCTGTTCTAGTTTCCTTTCTTCAGTCTGATAGGAATGCTTCCGTCTCTGCTCGATTTCTTCAATCTCCCTGTTAAAATTATATCTTCTTTGTATGTCGTGTCTGCTTAAGCATTTCCGTTAATTTCTTCCTTCTTTCGTAATGTCGTTTGCGTTTTCTTTCTACATTTGACCTCTTTCTGGCTTTCCTCAAAGGAACATGTTTCAGACAAACTTCATATGCTTAAGAAGTCAGTTTTTCTATTCCTTGTGTAGGATTTTTATTTCTTAGAACATTCTCCCATTAAATGTTTGTAAGTTCCCTGTTTATTTTCTCCCAGTCTATCCTTTAATTATTAAAATTGAATGTATTGAATAACCCTTCTCGCTTGAGGTTTCTCTTGGGCCTACTACCATTATTAATGTTAGTTTGCACTTCAATGAGCTTGTGGTCCAAGTATATAGTATCTGAGACAGTAATGTCTCTGATTAGCTCCTCATTGTTCATGAATATCAGGTCCAGCTTGTTTAAGTTCCTAGTTGGTTCTGTAATCTGCCAACTGAGCGAGAATTTGTCACAGATTCTCAGTAGTTTTCTGACCTATGGTTGGTTATTTCCAGATTGATTTCCTGCTATAATGTTATTGTTTACTATTCTCCATTTTAAACTGGGTAGTTTGAAGTCTCCAAGGAAGATGATATCTGGTACTGGGTTTGCTAGGTTATCAAGGATATTCTCTATTTTGTGGATCTGTTCAGTGAATTCCTCAACTGTTGTATCTGGCGGTTTGTTGTTGCATTTGGCGGTTTGTTGTTGCATTTGGCGGTTTGTATATTAAAATAATAAGTAAATTCACATTTTCTACCTTGATTCCAAGTACCTCTACCACCTCATTGGACGAGTTCAGGAGCTCTGTGCATGCCAGCTCCTCTTTAATATACAGACCTACTCCTCCACTTGACCTAATTACTCTGTCACATCTGTATAGATTATAATTCGGAATCCAGATTTCACTATCCATGTGATCTTTTGTGTGGGTTTCTGTAAATGCACCAAATATTGAGTTCGATTCTATTTGGAGGCCATTTATGAACTTAACTTTATTTCTTGATTTTAGTTTCAAGCCTTGTATGTTTGCAAATATGAATGATTTCCAACATTGCGTGTCACTTCTGGTGGGCTTTGGTAGTTCTCCCCCCCCCCCTCCCACTCAACCCAGGTCCAGGGTGTGTTGTTTTGGAAGCGCTTCGTTCAGTTTTGGTAATAGGATGGGTGTTGTGTGGTGTAGCACCTGTGTGCTTGTTGATAATTTGTATTCCAGTCTAGTGGGTATTTCCCTTCCCTTCTGTAATCCTGTAGTGGTTCCATCTGACTGTTCCTCTCTCTTATATTTTCTACTCTGTTTCTGCATTCCTCAAAAAATTGTCCAGTAGTGTCATATTGATCTTTCCGTCTTTAACGCTGTGTACCTCTCACGTGGAATTCCGGACACTGAAGATTGTAGCATTTTTTGTCCCTAATTGAAAATTGACATCATTTAGTGTGGAGGTATCTACACCCCGTTCCAAAACATCATGTACCACTAGCCAACATGTTTCTGCATTTTCGATGATGCAGAAAATTGTATTTTGCTCCTAATTTGTCTCCATCAGAGACAACTACAGTGGTAGCAACTCTTATGTGGCAATGACAATACCTTAAGCCATTTTAATGCTGGCAGTGTTAAACGACCGATCAACAATTTTGGAAAGCTCGGCTGGATGCTTGGCGTGGATACTGCTGCTTGTGTTTTTGTGTGGGCTCCGGCCTGGCGGGATGGTGTTGCATTTGCCACCTGTGAAGCAAGTGCTCATGTTTGTGCTGGCCTTCTCCGGACTGGTGTACTATCTATTGCTGGAGGTCGCTCTGCTGGATGTGCTGTATGTAAATGCTGCGAATGTGTCTGGTGTGCAGCTTACTGGGGACCACCGGGCCTTGGTTAAACTATCTGACGGTGCAGTGTACCAAGATGTGGTGGACGAGTTTGTTGAACGTGTTATACCTTTGCATGGTGATTGGGTACGGTTTGTGTGACTGACTTGTGCGTTAAAGTGACCTTTGTGATGGTGCAAGGGCTCCCGTTTGAGTTCCTGGAGAGCCTGCTCTGTCGGTTCTTTGGAGGTTATGGAAGTGTCCTAGCCTGTCGGGCAAATGTACTGAGGTCTGGAAGTTTTAGGGGCGTCAAGGTTGGTACCCGTAAGGTTACCATGAAGCTGCGGAAGACGATCCCGTAGCCTATGGTGCTACTAGGGTTCAAGGTGCAGTGTTTTTATGCTGGTCAGGAGTCCTCTCGATTCCACTGAAGTATGGCTAGAAACCTGGCTGCAGGTTGCCATGATGGTGCCTTCCAGACGGTAAATGTCTTCCGGGAGGAGGATTTCCCACCTCTGCTTGGCCATGTGGATCTGGTGGGTGGTCTTTACGGGTTTGGTAAACCCCCCCCCCCCCGCACTGCTCACCCCGGTGATGGTGGTATTCTGGGTGCGGTGTGTCCCTCTGGTGCTGTAGAGCAAGTGCCGTGTGCAGTGTCTGTGAGCCCCGTGGTTTGGGCGGCTATGCCGTGGTCATGAATGTGGAGTTGCATCCTCATCCGTTTGCCATCGCCGTGGATGTTAAAGCTTCGGTGAGACGTGGCCTTGTATTGTCCCCAGTGGATGATGTTGCGCTGGATTCTGGTGCACCCGGCACGGTGTGTGCTTTTGCCTTGGATGTGGTGCCTATGGAGGCGGATGTGTTGCTGGATGGGGGTCGCCTCTCCTGTCATCCTTGAGCCTCTGCGGTTCCAGGTCAACCTTGCTCTCTGCTGAAGCACCGGAAGATAGCCAGGAGTGGTCGCATAGGGGACCATGGGCTTTCGGTGCTGAGGTTGGAGTCAGGTGTGGATGTACGTGATAGTGAGGATATGGCGGTATCGGTAGTGGCCCCGTTGGTGCTGGGGGAAGGAGGGTGTGATGTGGTCCCCCCCCCCTCCTCACCCTGGTGCTCTCTCGAGTGACTCGCCAGGGGTGTGGAGCCCGGAGTGGGAGGTGGTGGCTCAGGGGGACTGTCGTGGCGATGTTCGCGGCCTTGTTGTGATGTTGCGCAAGGAATCTGCCACCCCATTCCCCTTGTGGAGCGTGCATCTCAGTTGCCTGGGGTCCCAGTGTCGTCTGATGCCGTTTCCCTGGGTGGGGTGTCGGCCGGATCAGTCAGACAGTATTGTGGTTAGGAAGGATTTTTCTATTTTTCCCAAATGGATCCTACATTGACGTGTGCTTCACTAAATGTGAATGGTTTGGTTGCCTTGTTGTGTGGCGGATGTTTGTGTAGTGTGTGTGTGTGCGTGTGTGTGGTGGTGTGCGTGTGCTGGTGTGCAACCCGTTCTCACACAAGACAGCACATATATGACTTAATGCTTAAAGTCAATATGTTGAATATGAATTAGTATATATGTGATATATTCTCAGTTACTTTTTTTCCAAGGCCCAAACTCTTCCTCACGTACCAATTTACGTCTCACAGTACCCGTCCGTCAACCTAGATAGCAGAATAGTCGTGATTGGTTCAATTATAAGGAAAATTGTACTTTTCAGGTCCCACATGGGTTGTGAAATTTACCTACTATTGTCCATGCTCTTAGAATATTACAGATCAGCTACATCCTATTGAAGGCTCGTAGTTTTGTTTTGAGAAATATTAGTTGTTCTTAGTAAATTTTAATAAGCACTATAAATTATTACATAGAATAACAGTCCTTCACCAATCAATATTATATTCCATAGTTTGTGCTTTACAAATCTTTAAAGGATGTTTTGTAGGAACGCTAACAAAAAACGATGGTTCATTGGAATGTCTATGGGGTAAACTACTGTAAACAGGATGGTATTGTGTCTACTATACCAACTACAGGATCGGTATATTGTCCATTACCACCTGTTAGGTGAGTAAGGGGTGCAATACCACCCACAGGATGGGTATGAGGGTCACATCCACCCAGAGGATGAGTATGGGGATCACATCCACCCACAGGAAGGGTATGGGGTCCAATGCCACCCACAGGATGAGTATGGCGTCCACTACAACCCACAGGATGGGTATGGAGCTCCAACCACCCATAGAATGGGTATGGGGTTCCAACCACCCATAAAATGGGTATGGGGTCCAATAACACCCACTGGATGTGTATGGCGTCCATTGTCGAGCTCGCAAACCGCAGCATTCATCTCAGAACCATGCCTATTTCACGCAGATTCCTTAATAAACGTAAGAGTTTTATATGTCACAAGAAAGATAGAAATATAAGCTTCATTCTAAATACCTTACCATGGGTATATTTAAATTTAAAGCGAAGATACGTGTACTTTTATAATAGCCGAGCTCCGACCCCGGACAGATCGATCGACCGAGCAACTCTCTCTCAGAACAATGTTTATTTCACGTGAATTCGTTAATAAACATATATGTTTTATATGTCTCAAGAAATACAGACATATAAGCTTCACTTTAAACACTTTACCATAGACATACTTAAAGTTCTAATGAAGATACATGTATTTTAAAAATTACGTAGCTCCCACCCCATACAGACTGAACGACAGACCCAGCAAACATTTTCATGTTTTTAAAACATCCTAAAAACGACATTTCATTGTTTTCAGCACGTTTATAATTACGTTAGAAAAGGTTTTTGAGAACTTTTATATACGACCTTAGAACGTAAATAATTAACATTTCTAACAACTTTTTTATAATCTTTTAATTACCTACATTAAAACATTTAGGGTAAATTAGGGTATAATAATTTTTTAATTCATATCTGAAATAGAAAGGGAGAGAAAGAAAGAAGACATATCTGAGAAAGAAATGGACATCCTATATATGTATGTGTAAATTACAAATAAATAGGGTACAAAAAGAGAATTAAAATATTATATTTATTTAATTAAGAATGAGTAATACAACAAAATATATGTAATAGCTCGAAATATATAGACTATATCTATAACAGAATATAAAAGTAAAAATTTAAAAATCTATATATGCAATATGTGAACACAATAGATTTTGTGATCAAGCAGCCTGTGATTCATGTCATGCTGAGATCAGTCTGACGTTACAAGCAGTTATTGTTACTTAAAACTAAAACAAGTAAAATTTTCCGAGTATACATATAACACTATAGTTTTTCTATGACTAATAATAAAAATCTATTAATCAAAAGTTTAGGACTAATTAACTAAAAATAAAAATCTACAAGTGAATGTAAACACAGTCAAGTGTAATATTCATGTAGAAAGAGAAAGAAAAAGAGAGAGAGAAGGAAAGAAAGAGAAAGAAAGAAAGGGAGAAAGAGAGAGAGAGAAAGAAAAGAAAAAACAGTCATGTATAATATTCATATTAGCACCATGCAATATAACTTAGATTAAGTAAAAATCTCTGACATTTTTAAATCAAATGAAATATGAGAGCTAGAGTGAGAGACCCAGAGCCAGAGAGCGAGAGCCAGAGAAATAGAGAGCCAGAGAGAGAGCGTGAGCCAGAGCCAGAGAGAGAGAGAGTCAGAGCCAGAGAGAGCCAGAGCCAGAGAGAGAGAGAGAGAGCCAGAGAGAGAGAGAGAGAGAGAGCCAGAGAGAGAGTGAGAGCCAGAGAGAGAGAGAGCCAGAGAGAGAGAGAGAGAGAGAGAGCCAGAGAGAGTGAGAGCCAGAGAGAGAGAGAGACAGAGAGGGCGAGAGAGCCAGAGAGAGAGAGCCAGAGAGAGAGAGAGAGCCAGAGAGAGAGAGCCAGAGAGAGAGAGAGAGCAAGAGAGCCAGAGAGAGAAAGAAAGAGAGAGAGAGAGAGAGAGAGAGAGAGAGAGAGAGAGAGAGAGAGAGAGAGAGAGAGAGAGAGAGAGAGAGAGAGAGAGAGAGAGAGAGAGAGAGAGAGAGAGAGAGAGAGAGAGAGCGAGAGAGCGAGAGAGAGAGCCAGAGAGAGAGAGAGAGCAAGAGAGCCAGAGAGAGAAAGAAAGAGAGAGAGAGAGAGAGAGAGAGAGAGAGAGAGAGAGAGAGAGAGAGAGAGAGAGAGAGAGAGAGAGAGAGAGAGAGAGAGAGAGAGAGAGAGAGAGAGAGAGAGAGAGAGAGAGAGAGAGAGAGAGAGAGAGAGAGAGAGAGAGAGAAAGAGACAGACAGACAGACAGAGACAGAAAGACACACACACAATAAAAGAGGAGACAGAACAAAATTAAGACAAGGAGAGAGAAGACAGAACAGAAACAACAGAGAGAGGAGAGAAATGAGAAATCATTGAAGAGAAGGGGAAGAGAAACACAAGATAAGAAAAAGATACAAGAAAAATATACAAGATAAAAATGACATAAATGAATACCACAAATATAAAAAGTAAAGGAAGAGAGAAGCTAGAAGAGACAGGAAACGAGAGGTGTTAGAAGAGAGGAGGAAAGGAGAGATTAAAAGACAAGAAAAACAGGAGAGAAACGTAAAAGAAATAAAAAAAAGGGACATTTGTGAGGAGAGAAAATAAAAGAGACCAGAGAAGACCATATATCAAGAGTGTGAGGATAAAGACTTATATATATTCATAGTAGACATCCTCTGGCTCTTGTTGCCCCTCTTGTATACGAATTGTACTTGCAAGTTTTCCCTGAAAAGATATTAACAAAATTAATATTTAATTATTTATTTATATAAATTACACACACACAAACTTATATATATATATATATATATATATATATATATATATATATATATATATATATATATATGATATATAAACATTCATGTTTCTACATGTTAAAGAAGCTACGAGGATGAGGGAAGGGGATGTTCCCTCCAGGCTGGATATTATATTTACCAGGAAAGAGAAAGATATATTTATCATTCAGTACCTCCCTCCTTTGGTACCTCCCTTTTCCTCCTTTCAGTACCTCCCTCCTTTTACCCAAGTGACATGGTCACTTGGGTAAAGGTGACCATGTCTTTTTGGGAATAAAGTATGCAATGCATTATAATCTGGAAGAAAATGAGCTTGAAGCAGTTGAAAAACCTGACTTGTGGAGAGGTCATTATGGGGAACTCAGATATTTCCTTAAGGAATTTGACAAACACTTGCTGTTAGGACATGAAGTAAATGAGATGTATGTCAAGTTTTGTGAGATATATGATAATGGCACAACAAAATTGTCTACATAAATGATCTACCAGTTGGTATACAGAATTACATGAACATGTTTGCTGATGATGCTAAGATAATAGGAAGGATAAGAAATTTAGATGATTGTCATGCACTTCAAGAAAACCTGGATAAAATAAGTATATGGAGCACCACTTGGCAAATGGAATTTAATGTTAATAAATGCCATGTTATGGAATGTGGAACAGGAGAACATAGACCCCACACAACCTATACATTATGTGAGAAATCTTTAAAGAATTCTGATAAAGAAAGAGATCTAGGGGTGGTTCTAGATAGAAAACTATCACCTGAGGACCACATAAAGAATATTGTGCGAGGAGCCTATGCTACGCTTTCTAACTTTAGAATTGCGTTTTAATACATGGATGGTGATATACTAAAGAAATTGTTCATGACTTTTGTTACGCCAAAGCTAGAATATGCAGCTGTTGTGTGGTGCCCAACAACAGAAGTTGGCCCATATCTTAAGAAGCACATCAACAAACTGGAAAAGGTGCAAAGACATACTACTAAGTGGCTCCCAGAACTGAAGGGCAAGAGCTACGAGGAGAGGTTAGAGGCATTAAATATGCCAAAACTAAAAGACAGAAGAAAGAGGTGATATGATCACTACATACAAAATAGTAACAGGAATTGATAAAATCAACAGGGAAGATTTCCTGAGACCTGGAACTTCAAGAACAGGAGGTCATAGATTGAAACTAGCTTAACACAGATGCTAAAGAAATATAAGAAAACTCACTTTCGCAAATAGAGTGGTAGACGGTTGGAACAAGTTAGGTGAGAAGGTGGTGGAGGCCAAGACTGTCAGTAGTTTCAAAGCGTTATATGACAAAGAGTGCTGGGAAGACGGTCTCATCCTGTAACAACACTTAGGTAATTACACACACTATATATATATATATATATATATATATATATATATATATATATATATATATATATATATATATATATATATATATATATATATATATATATATGTCGTACCTAGTAGCCAGAACGCACTTTTCAGCCTACTATGCAAGGCCCGATTTGCCTAATAAGCCAAGTTTTCATGAATTAATATATTTTCTCTATTTTTTTTCTTATGAAATGATAAAGCTATCCATTTCATTATGTATGAGGTCAATTCTTTTTTTATTGGAGTTAAAATTAATATAGATATATGACCGAACCTAACCAACTCTACCTAACCTATCTTTATAAGTTAGGTTAGGTAGCTGAAAATGTTAGGTTAGGTAGTCGAAAAAACATTAATTCATGAAAACTTGGCTTATTAGGCAAATCGGGCCTTGCATAGTAGGCTGAGATGTGCGTTCTGGCAACTTGGTACGACACATTATATATATATTTATATATATATTTATTTATGTCGTACCTAGTAGCCAGAACGCACTTCTCTGCCTACTATGCAAGGCCAGATTTCCCTAATAAGCCAAGTTTTCCTGAATTATTATATTTTCTCTAATTTTTTCTTATGAAATGATAAAGCTACCCATTTCATTATATATGAGGTCAATTTTTTTTATTGGAGTTATAATTAACGTAGATATATGACCAAACCTAACCAACCCTACCTAACCTAACCTATCTTTATAGGTTAGGTTCGGTTAGGTAGCCGAAAAATTTAGGTTAGGTTAGGTTAGGTAGGTTAGGTATCGAAAAACAATTAATTCATGAAAACTTGGCTTATTAGGCAAATTTGGCCTTGCATAGTAGGCTGAGAAGTGAGTTCTGGCTACTAGGTACGACATTTATATATATATATATATATATATATATATATATATATATATATATATATATATTGTGACGATAATCTCCTTCAAGAGATTGAGCCTGCTCTTCCCTCCAAAAATACGTCGATACATCTATATAAAACTACTATGGAAGAAATGTCCAACAACGACCACAACATCTCCAAGGTTTGCCAGAGAGCAAAACGTATGCAGCCAGGAACACCTGCTCAGCCTCAAACCGCCAAACTACCTGTCTTGTTGCCGGCTCCTCGCTGATTGGCCGCCGGTCTGGCTGCAACTGCACTCCACCCACTATACTACTTGATGTCTGGGGCCGCCACGACCTCAGTCCTCAGAATATTCAGTGTTTTCATACGGTTAACACTTCTTCCTAGTAGACGGAGCTTTGGCTTACGTGTACTAAGAGAGGTGATAGCTTAAAGCCAATATTCCTGCACCTCTCATTTTCTTGTATATTGCACAGCTTGTTATTGCTCACTTGTCTTAACGTAACTTTTCATTTTTTCATTTAATTATTCTTATTATTTTGATTGATTGATTTTATTATACGAATTTGTATGTCCATTTTTTTCATGTTTTGTTTATCTAACGTAATTAAAATTCCATTGTTAAAATTTACTTGTGTTTTGTGTGTCTTCTCTTTACCTTACCACAGACGAAGTTCCAGATTTTCTATTTTTTTTTATTCTATGTGACAAGGCCATACCCCTAGCTTTGAACAGCCGAACACCAACGCGTTACCGTCACATATTATATGGGGGCCTGTCCTAGGAGCTTCACTCAGGTACTGGTGCCAAGTGGTAATTAATGGTAAGCGTATTTAACTTTGTTAACGTAGCTTTTACTATTTTTCATATTCAATTTCATTTTTTATATGGTGCGGTGTATTGTGCATTACGAGAGTAACATATGGTGAAGGTGAGACAACTTTGGATTACGTGGTGACTGTAGGCCGCAGTCATACACTTAATTGGTCATCTCTCCCTCCGTGTTATTACTCGTGTTTACCATCTTTGTCCCTTGGATATTTCTCATTTTGACAGATCATCATATTGGTACCCTGGTACTGTGGTCTGCCCCGGGTCAAGAGCACCCAATCTTCTGCAATCTGACTGTAGGAGGACAAAGAGGGCCATAGTTCCTCTAGCTCGAACTTTAGTTGCTGAATTGGGACCTCAGCAGCAGTTCTCGTCACCAGTTGACACCTCGCACCCCTACACATCAGTCAGAGATGATGATACATACAACGGTAGGGAATTAGCTTACTTTTTCAGAGCACAAAAGTTCGCTAATTCTGTAAGTA
This sequence comes from Procambarus clarkii, assembly GCF_040958095.1. Taxonomy (NCBI): domain Eukaryota; kingdom Metazoa; phylum Arthropoda; class Malacostraca; order Decapoda; family Cambaridae; genus Procambarus; species Procambarus clarkii. Next base: position 3,348,961 of record NC_091229.1, read on the forward strand.
TCATATTAAATTCAGTAGGGAAAACTTGCTTTATGTCCTATAGAGACTCGGCAAGGTATGCCTACATCCTTGGACTACCAATTTTACTTTTGAGGCAATTAACTGTTTCATTTGTTTTCGAAACTCTGTTTCATTTGTTAGTAGGATTTTCTTGCCCTTATCCTCTTACATGAGTACCAGGTACAAGATTTCCTGCGCCCTTGATTTAAATTAATCATTTAACATCTTGTACTTAACTTTAATTGTTAAAGATCCCACAGGATAGGTACCAGTTGCCACGTTGTCCTGTTTCTGACATTCACTATTGAATATTCGTTGTACCTTTATTTGCTAATTTCACCATGTTTCGTCTCCAAGCTTTCCGTGCAGATCCAGCAGGTGCAATAGGGACTTTAAGTCATGCCAAGAAGACTGAATTACAAACTCTTGCACATGAGTATCAACTAACAGTTCCCTACCAAGCCAACAAGAGTGAAATACACAACCTGTTGCTGGATCATTTCCTAGAGCAAGGTAAGATAGACTCTGAAACTCATGAAACTTACTATATTGCAGATAAAACTGATTTGGCAACGATGAAACTCAAACTAGAGCTGGCCAAGATTGAACGTGAGCAGCAAAGGGAAGCCCGCGAACAACAAAGGGAAGCCCTCGAACAACAAGAACGAACAGCTGCCATACGAAGGGAAGAACAAGAACGAGAAATCGCCCACAAGGAACGTGAACTCGCCCTCCAGGAACGTGAGGTTGCAATGCTCCAGGAGCGGGAACGCGTACAGCTTGAAACACTCCAGGAGCGGGAACGCGTACAGCTTGAAACCAAACAACGCGAGTTGGAGATGCAACGCGAACATGACAAGCAACAAGCGACTCTGGCTCTAGAGTGTCGTCAACGAGAATACACGTTGGAAACTTTACACCTCGCTCAACGCCAGCAAGCTACTGCCAATCTTCCCGTCAGTTTTAATATATCACATGCAAGTAAGTTCATGCCATCCTTTGTAGAAGCAGAAGTTGATGTGTTCTTTACCACCTTTGAAACCCTTGCTAATCAACTCAGTTGGCCTGTCGACCAATGGGCCACACTTCTCAGAGTCCATCTTACAGGTAGAGCTGCAGTCACACTCAGTACTCTGGCATCTGAGAATGACTACCAGACTCTGAAACAAGCAGTGTTGGACGCCTACCTCCTCTCTACTGAAAGTTATAGAAGGAAATTCCGTGACCACCTGAAGGCAAGTACCACTACCTTCCTCGAGTTTGCTAACACAAAACGGAGATATTTCATGAAATGGCTGGAAGCAGCACATGTCTCTACTTTTACAGAACTCGTCAACCTGATGCTTGTTGAAGAATTCTTGAGGCGTGTGCCGCCTCCTGTCCGTCTCTACTTAGCAGATAAAGAAGAAACCGACTACCTGAAGTGTGCTAAGTCGGCTGACACTTAGCCTCATCCACCGGCTGACACCCGAACCATCCTCCAGTAAGAAGTCGTGGTACAGTTACGAGAAAGTGAGCCCCGATCAACCTGGTTCGCAACTGTACTGCAAGTATTGTAGACTCTATGGACATACCATAGACAAGTGTGGTAAGTCTCAATACAAGGGAACCACTGACCCACAGAAACCCAAACCAACTCCTCCTAAGTCCGGTAAGCCTGTGATGAATGTTGGTGTTAATGTTAATGATCTTTCTCGTTTCAGTAACCACCTGTATACTGGAACTGTCTCTGCCAACGGTTCAAATCCGGAGGGACGTTTCAAATTGAAGATCTTGAGGGACACAGCGGCTCTTCAATCGATCATTTTGAAGTCGGCTGTGCCCAACATCGTCTACACCGGAGAAACTGTCTTCATCACTGACCTCACTGCTACCACTCCATACCCTCTAACCAGAGTCCACCTGGATTGTCCCTACGTGAACGGAGAAGTCCAAGTCGCCGTTAGGGAAAAGCCTTTTCCCATGCCTGGAGTGCAACTTCTCCTAGGCAACGACTTGGCAGAAGACCTGCAACCGACCAACCTGATCGTCATGGACAAACCCCAGGTGTGTAACTCTGTGCCAAGTAACCCTATTCTAGCGTATGTTCCAGCAGAGGTTAAAGAGAGTGATGAAGTTTCTCCTCCGGTTCTCGTGACCACCCGTGCACAAGCCGCACGTCCACAGCCAGCTGACTCTACTGCTACCGCTGTCCCTCAAGACCCTCAGAAACTACCCCCGCATCTGACCAAGTTGGAGTTCCGTAAGTTGCAGAGGGAAGATCTTACTTTAACACCATTGTTTTTCCAAGCTGAGACTCAACCCGACAGTATTCCTGGGTTCTTCCTAGAGAACGACTTGCTCTACCGCAGATATAGACCCAGTAAACTGAAGGAGGAGGACGATTGGGCCAACGTCGAACAACTTGTGATTCCTACCAGCCTGCGGCCCACTAATCTACACCTGGCCCACGGAGCACTCTCCCACTACGGCTTCAACAAGACTTACCATGGAATTCGTCAAGACTACTACTGGCCAGGTATGGTAAATAGCGTCAAACAGTACGTAAAACAGTGTCATACATGTCAGATGGCAGGCAAACCGAACATCTCCATTCCCAGAGCTCCACTGATTCCCATACAGGTGCCTGCGGAACCTTTCCACAGACTCATAATAGACTGTGTTGGTCCTTTACCTCGGACCAGTTCAGGTAACGCCTACATCCTAACCATCCTGTGTCCTACCACCAGATTTCCCATAGCATTTCCAGTGAAGAACATCACGGCTGCTACGGTTGTAAAACATCTATTGAAGATCTTCACTCAATACGGATTTCCCAGGGAGATTCAGAGCGACTGTGGTACCAACTTCACCAGTGATCTCTTCAAAAGGACACTGGAGGAGTTCAACATCAAACAGGTATTGTCCAGCCCCTATCATCCTGCTTCACAGGGTTCTCTTGAACGTAGTCATCAGACAATCAAAGCACTCTTGAAAAAGTTTTGTAGTGAAACCTCTAAGGATTGGGATAAGCAAATTGACCTTATAATGTGTATTTACAGAAGTCTCCCCAATGAGTCCCTAGGAGTATCTCCTTATGAGATACTCTACGGCCGTAAGTGCCGTACTCCCCTTAAGGCTTTCAAAGACTCTCTCCGAGATGCCACCTTCAGTGAGCATCAGAATGTGCCCCAGTTTCTTCAAAACCTTCAACACATTCTAGAGAGTCCACCGTTTTGCCCATGATAATCTATTGAAAGCCCAGGAGAGGATGAAGACCCATTACGACCAGACCAGTAAAGTAAGAAAATTCAAGCCGGGAGACTTCGTCCTAGCATACTTCCCTATCCCAGGTTCACCTTTACAAAACAGGTTTTCAGGACCCTACCGCGTCCAAGAGTGCAGAAATAACAACAACTACGTCATAGAGACTCCAGATAGGCGGCGGAAGACCCAGCTGTGCCACGTCAACCTCCTGAAGCAATATAATGGTACTCCTCCCACTGTTCTGATTAACTGTTCTACCTTCACAGAACCCTACATCCACAGTGAGACCTTCCCAGCTTCTCTTCCCGAAAGCACTGACAAGGAGTCAGCGCTTTCTAATTCCGAAATCCTTAATGATCTTCCCAAACACTTTCAGGATAATAATCGTGCTCCTTTGCCATATTCTAATTCCACTCTCACCTCGTCAGATAAGCCCTTCATCCTCCATGTCGACGCCAGTGGTACCGACATTGATGGTGTCGTGATGCAGCAACGAGGCGAGGAGAATACACCTGTCAGCGACTACTGCTACAAGGAACTACGGAACAATTGGCAAGGAACTACTCTTCATCATCCTGAAGCTCCAGCACTTCACTCCACACCTGAAAAGTGCTCGGTCCACCATCAACACGGACCACACCACCCTACACCTCCTGCAGCACGCCCACTTCTCATCTCAACGTCTTCTACTATGGGCTTGCTAACTGCAGAAATTCAACCTGGAGACACGCTATACCAAGATTCCGACAACATCTTAGCCCATGATCTCTCCAGAGTTTATGAAGTAGAAGCGACTCCATCTATTACTCCACCACATAACGACGTACTTCTTCCAGAACCGCAGGCTTCGGGGGAGAGTTGTGACGATAATCTCCTTCAAGAGATTGAGCCTGCTCTTCCCTGCAAAAATACGTCGATACATCTATATAAAACTACTATGGAAGAAATGTCCAACAACGACAACAACATCTCCAAGGTTTGCCAGAGAGCAAAACGTATGCAGCCAGGAACACCTGCTCAGCCTCAAACCGCCAAACTACCTGTCTTGTTGCCGGCTCCTCGCTGATTGGCCGCCGGTCTGGCTGCAACTGCACTCCACCCACTATACTACTTGATGTCTGGGGCCGCCACGACCTCAGTCCTCAGAATATTCAGTGCTTTCATACAGTTAACACTTCTTCCTAGTAGACGGAGCTTTGGCTTACGTGTACTAAGAGAGGTGATAGCTTAAAGCCAATATTCCTGCACCTCTCATTTTCTTGTATATTGCACAGCTTGTTATTGCTCACTTGTCTTAACGTAACTTTTCATTTTTTCATTTAATTATTCTTATTATTTTGATTGATTGATTTTATTATACGAATTTGTATGTCCATTTTATTCATGTTTTGTTTATCTAACGTAATTAAAATTCCATTGTTAAAATTTACTTGTGTTTTGTGTGTCTTCTCCTTACCTTACCACAGACGAAGTTCCAGATTTTCTATTTTTTTTTATTCTATGTGACGAGGCCATACCCCTAGCTTTGAACAGCCGAACACCAACGCGTTACCGTCACAATATATATATATATATATATATATATATATATATATATATATATATATATATATATATATGCGAACAAGCCTGAATGGTCCCCAGGACAATATGCAACTGATATATATATGTTATATATATATATAAATATATATATATATATATATATATATATATATATATATATATATATATATATATGTCGTACCTAGTAGCCAGAACGCCACTCTCAGCCTACTATGCAAGGCCCGATTTGCCTAATAAGCCAAGTTTTCATGAATTAATGTTTTTTCGACTACCTAACCTACCTAACCTAACCTAACCTAACTTTTTTCGGTACCAAACCTAACCTAACCTATAAAGATAGGTTAGGTTAGGTTAGGTAGGGTTGGTTAGGTTCGGTCATATATCTCCGTTAATTTTACCTCCAATAGAAAAAAATTGACCTCATACATAATGAAATGGGTAGCTTTATCATTTCATAAGAAAAAAATTAGAGAAAATATATTAATTCAGGAAAACTTGGCTTATTAGGCAAATCGGGTCTTGCATAGTAGGCCAAGAAGTGCATTCTGGCTACTAGGTACGACATATATATATATATATATATATATATATATATATATATATATATATATATATATATATATATATATATATATATATATATATATATCGGACAATTAGTAAAAAAAAAAAAAATTAAATTATTTTACGTTGTACCTAGATCCACCAGGCCTGTTTAGTGCATGTTTCAGTACTTCAGAAATCTGGAAGGTCACATCCTCCTCCTCAACTTGTGGATGTGCGTTGATAGATGATTCTGTAAAATTAAGTTATTTATATAATAATAAATTCAGTATAACAATAATATTCTGTAAAATTAAAAGTAATTTATACATCAATCAGATAAAACTCTCCAGAGATGGTGATACACAACATATAAAGGACAAGTTTCAGAACAAAATATGCATTTAGGAATAAGGTTTTGTACATGTAGGTAGCACATGAGAAAATAAGTGGAAGGTGATCAAGTTTATATTAACATGTTAATGGCTTTGTTAAGGCTTTGCAAGAATGAAAAAATATTAATAATATAATATCACCTACCAATTAATTGTACATCATTTATAAGTCAATTATTTGCATTATTATTATTCAATACTAATGATATAAAAATGCATTTTGCAATCTACTATTTATGCAAGTATTAAGCACAGGATCATGAAATAAACTGCAAAATACTGTAATGGATAAACCAATTAAGTTTACATTTTCCTATAACTAAGTCAATCAGTTCTATTAGCAGCAGAGAACAATTATGACCAACCTCTATTAAATGAAACAATCTTAAGAGCAAGTGATAGAAATATAATCATTTATGCTTGGGAAAATATTATGGAATGGTTCCAAATATGAAAAATATTAAGTTTTTTGGTTAAAATTTTTTAACTTAAAATTTAAATTTTTAAGTGAATTTTAAACTTTAAAAAAATTATTTAATTTTTTGGTTACTTACTTAAAATAACATTATATAGTTCTTGTTTTTGTAGAAATGCCAATTTCTTCTTTTGCCCTTCCAGACTGTATAGTGACCACAGGTTGTTTGTTCATATCTTCATTATTCTTCGAACCGTGGTTGCACAATCAGACCCACGTACACTGGTTAAAAGCATCACCTAAAAGCAACAACAAAAATGTAGTACACTGACGAATTTTGAATATATTATATATATATATATATATATATATATATATATATATATATATATATATATATATATATATATATATATATATATATATATATAATATATATATATATATATATATGTCGTACCTAGTAGCCAGAACGCACTTTTCAGCCTACTATGCAAGGCCCTATTTGCCTAATAAGCCAAGTTTTCATGAATTAATGTTTTTTCGACTACCTAACCTACCTAACCTAACCTAACATTTTCGGCTACCTAACCAAACCTAACGTATAAAGATAGATTAGGTTAGGTTAGGTAGGGTTGGTTAGGTTCGGTCATATATCTATATTAATTTTAACTCCAATAAAAAAAAATTGACCTCATACATAATGAAATGGGTTGCTGTATCATTTCATAAGAAAAAAATTAGAGAAAATATATTAATTCAGGAAAACTTGGCTTATTAGGCAAATCGGGCCATCGGGCCTTGCATAGTAGGCTGAGAAGTGCGTTCTGGCTACTAGGTACGACATATATATATATATATATATATATATATATATATATATATATATATATATATATATATATATATATATATATATATATATATATATATATATATATATATATATATATATATATGTATGCCATATACATATATATGCTATGTTGTATGCTACAACTTGGCTGATAATAAAGCCATTCACAACTGCAGGCCTAATAAAAAAAGTAGGTGGCATAGCAATATCTTACAAAGATACCTTCATCTGCAATAGTGTCATTAGTAATAGAGACGACTATTGTGAATATACCTTTGCCAAGTTCTCCAGTAAATCCCTTAAATCCTCCTTGACTATAAGTGCCATCTATAGATTTCCCAATACCAACATAGCTTCATTCTCAGATAACGTAAGGAATCTTATCATAAATAACAATCTCAACAAAAATCAAACCAACTTAGTGGTTTGTAATGGTGAACAAAACATGCAGATACTTATATATAACCTGTGAATAGAGTGTAATAACAGCAAAACTATTTGTTTATTGTTTTATGACCATAATAATTGAATCACTAATATGATTCACTAATACATAATCCTAATAATAATCACTAATATATAATCCATTGAGCATGCTGCATCTCTTTCAGTCTCTTTGCAATTTGAACAAGAGGGTTTTTAATTGATCGAACCATATTCTTAAAGTAAAGTAAATGAGATGTATTCCATATTTTGCAAAATATACGATGAAGGCACACAAACATTCATACCAAAACTGAAGGGCAGGATTTATGAGGAGACATTAGAGGCATTAAATATTCCAAAACTAGAAGACAGAAGGAAAAGAGGAGATATGATCACTACGTACAAAACAGTAACAGGAATTGATAAACTTGATAGGGAAGATTTTCCGAGACCTGGAATTTCAAGAACAAGAGGTTATAGATTTAAACGAACTAAACAAAGATGCCGAAGAAATGTAAGATAATTCACTTTTGCAAACAGAATGGTAAACGGTTGGAACAAGTTAGGTGAGAAGGTGGTGGAGGCCAAAACCGTCAAAAGTTTCAAAGCATTATATGACAAAGAGTGCTGGGAAAATGGGACACCACGAGTGTAGCTCTCATCCTGTAACTACACTTAGGATTTCCTTAAGTACTTTCGTATTTCAATAATATATCTTCAGAAGGAATCATTCCTCCTGAAATAATTTACATTTACTTGATTCCTTCTGAACATGTATTATTTAAATATGAAAGTACTTAAGGAATTTCTTGTTTCAATTCTTCTTCCGTGGTCTGACACTCACATTTTTCACCACATGTTAATTTCCGCGATTTACACACACACACAAATTTATACACACACACATATAATATATTATATATATATATATATATATATATATATATATATAATATATATATATATATATATATATATATATATATATATATATATATATATATATATATATATATATATATATTATATATATATATATATATATATATATATATGCATATAAATATATTATATATATACTGATAATTAGCTAAAAATATATTCAAGTAAATGTAAATTATTTTACCTTGCACCTAGATCCACCAAGCTTGTATGGTGTGCATTTCAGTACTTCGGAAATCTGGAACGATCTGGAATCTCTTATCTGCAATGAAACAATACATATTATTGCACTTGCCACAATACCACACAAGAATCAGTACGCCTTACCACACAATCAGTACGACTGTTTTCAGCGAGCCACTGAACACACTGAAGATTGATAACCCAAATGAATTTTTCATGGATATGATACCAACATCAAATCATAAATCAGATGTGATCCTATCCCCAATGGATTTTGAAGAAGCCATAGACAGTATGCCTATGCACTCTGCACCAGGCCCTGACTCTTGGAACACTATATTAATCAAGAACTGTAAAAAAACGTTATCGCAGGCCCTTCACATTCTTTGGAGACAAAGCCAAGATACTGGCATTATCCCTGACATACTAAAAACAGCAGAGATAGCACCGCCCCATAAAGGAGGAAATAAGGCAGAGGCAAAAAACTACAGACCGATCGCACTAACATCGCACATCATAAAAATCTTTGAGAGAATGCTAAGAAGTAAGATCACAAAATACATGGAATCACAGCATCTCCATAACCCCAGACAACATGGTTTCAGAACAAGGCGCTCTTGCCTATCACAGTTGCTGGACCACTCTGACATGGCACTAGATGCCATGGAAGACAAACAAAACGCTGATGTAATTTACACAGATTTCGCAAAAGCCTTTGACAAATGTGACCATTGTGTTATTGCACATAAAATGCGTTCAAAAGGAATTACCGGAAAAATAGGCAGATGGATATACAACTTCCTGTCTAATAGAACCCAATGTGTAGTAGTCAACAAAATAAAATCTGGACCATCAACCATAAAGAGCTCAGTCCCTAAGGGTACTGTGCTTGCTCCAATACTTTTTCTCATCCTCATATCGGACATAGACAAGGACACAACCTATAGTACTTGATCATCCTTTGCAGATGACACTAGAATCTTCACGAGAGTAGGCAACATAGAGGACACGGCAAACCTCCAATCAGATGTAAATCAGGTCTTTCTATGGGCTACAGAAAATAACATGGTGATTAACGAACATAAGTTTCAGCTCATGCGCTACGGAAAAAATGAAAATATAAAAACGGAAACCACTTACAAAACTCAGTCAAATCATAACATTGAACGGAAAAGCAACGTAAAGGATTTGGGTGTACTGATGTCAGAAGGCCTTACATTTAAAGAACACAATAAAGTAGCCGTCACAACTGCAAGAAAAATGACAGGATAGATAACAAGAACTTTTCACACTAGAGATGCTATACCGATGATGATAGTTTTCAAGACGCTAGTGCTCTCTAGAGTGGAATACTGCTTGTTACGGCCCTCTCGGGACGCAACGGGGTCCTTACTCTGATGTTGTTAGAGGAAGATATAATGTATCCGTTCCCGAGCCAGTAGTGGCTATCAAGGGATAAGATCCGTGACGCAAGTAACTTAAAGGGAGTAGGGAAAGAAAGCTAAGAACTTAATATTATAATTATGACCATCACCGATTAAATATATAAAAAGCAAAACGTGCACAGGGGGAGGGTATTAACACTTTGCAAGGGGATTAATCCTCAATCGATGTCTTCTACTGAAGACGCTGGTGCCATAACTCTCGGTGCCTTCTTCGTGGCCTCACGACGTGTCCTCTGAGAATGCCGAGCCTACCCGGGCCACAGGTCAGCCAAAACGCAGGTCCACTGGGGGCACCGTCGTGGAGGCCGTCAACCACACGTCCAGCTTGTCTGCTGGCAGGTACTGAGCCACCAAGGCTGGTACGGCCACTCCACGAACGATATAAGGGGTACGCCCTAGACAGGAGTCTCGTGTGATATCACAAATCACCCTCCTGTCCTCAATACTCCAGTGGATGATCGTCTCCAACAGTCGGTCCCGGGTAAATCCTTTCACTGCCACTCCACTGGCAGGCTAACACACCACAGTGTTCTTCCGGGGGGACGACGTCACAATAGCTGCAGCAAACTTCACAGTATGGAGACTGGCTGCCTCGGGTAGACCGACTCAACCTTCAACACAGCTGTCCCAGGTCGGCTCTGTAAGCAGACACGTCATCAATGACTGGGACACTAAAATACCTCACTTACGGGCGCGGGCACAAACACCTGACGTATCCAGTCCATAGATGGCGCTGTCGTCGGAGCACCACCTCACCAGAGGTCAGGAGCGGCTGTGTTGTGAGCTGCACAGGACTGGAAACTGGCCCTTGTGGCCGATATTCGCCGTCCTCATCCGGTGTCGTCGTTCGTTTGGCGGGGGTTTCGGGAGCTGACCCACAGATGGCGTAGTTGTTACTGCTCCTTGCTCGGACGCTGGATCCGGGTTCGTAACACTGCTGCATAATGAAAGCCCCTTTCAAGGCTGGAGAAATTACTGACCTATACTTATGCATTTATCTTCGGTTTAACACAACAGGCACCAGACACACGCTAGGCATCATACACACTAGGATAAAACAAACATTAGGCTGGAAGTCAGAAAAGAATTCAAAGAATTTTACTGGAAAGGCTTGCTGTTAGGAAAGGAAGTAATTGAGATGAATTAATGCAGAGTATGTCAATTTTGTGAAATATATGATAAAGAAACAAAAACATTTATACCAAAACAGAGATGCAGAAGTAGGAAACAACTGAAATTTCAAGACGGCCAGAGACCAAAAGACACAAAAATGGAATCAATATACGAAGAGGGCAAACCCCCAAACATACCAGTAATACAAAGAGAAACAACTACACGGCAGTGAGGAGAGAGGCAGAAAGAAATTTTGAAAAAAAGAATAAACAAATGTAAAGCAGAACAAATCTTATTCTATAAATACAGCAACAACCAATTGCAGGTAAAGGATAATATTCAGAGCTTTTAAATGCATGGATGGCGAAATACTCAAGAAATTGTTCACGACTTTTGTTAGACTAAAGCTGGAATATGCAGCGGTTGTATGGTGCCCATATCTTAAGAAGCACATAAACTGGAAAAGGTGCAAAGACATGCTACTAAGTGGCTCCCAGAATTGAAGGACAAGAACAATGAGGAGAGGTTAGAGGCATTAAATATACCAAATATACTACACAAATATATATACTACACATACACAATACTAGGATGCACAATAAACTACCCTACACAGGCTGAGTATGGTGTGTACAATAAATGATTAGCTAAAAGATAAGAATGAGTTTGTATAAATGGGGTTAAATCAGAGTGGGAAAATGTAAGTGGAGTTCCTCAAAACTCTGTCCTGGGACCTCTGTAATTCATAATATATACAAATAATTTAGACTCAGGTTTGATCAGCAATATTTGAAAATTTCCAGATGATACAAAAGGGATTTTTTTCTGGATTCAGGATTATTTTTTTTATGGCTGTAAACATGTTTTCAGCAATAAAAGAAATACAGTATTGCTGGAACAACCGTCGACACCTTCAAGAGAAAACCTGAACATCTTCAAGAAGTGCTGGACAAACAAGGCTGTGGTGGATATGTGGGCCTGAGGGGCCAGTCCAAGCAACAGCCTGTTGGACCAAGCTCTCACATGTCATGCCTGGCCTTGGAAGGGCTTGGTGAGTAGAACAACTACCAGAACCCTATAATGCATGTATCAAGCAGATAACTAGGTTGTAGAGGATAGATAACATAGTGATTATAAGAAAACTAAAAACTCACTGGAAGCAATATAAATTACAAGAGTTGATACTCAACTTCTTTCCATTGTACCTCCCGTGTGTCAGCTTATAACTCTACTGCTAATATCACGGTATTGCAGAATATTTGTCTCTACATTGCCAAGGTGTCCAGGCAGTGAGCACCACATAATGCAGTGCAGTCCTGTAAGAATAAGCACAGTAAGTATGGGCATGGAGGAGGTGCAGCAGTGGCTTGTGAAGGGCTGGAGAGTAAATGGACATGCCCAGGGGTAAAAAGCATTAGGGTAACAGAACATAGCCCATAAAAATAGTAATGACTGTGAATGAATAATTATATGAATGCAATAATATTTCATATCTCAATAGGAATACTAAGCAGGGTGCAAGACAAGGTACTGGTGGTGATAGTTGTTGGTACAAGTCTTCACATCCCCACAGACACCAGTAACAGCCCTCACTTCCCAACACAGTACCCTTGCTCCTTACTCAACACCCACTTGGACCTTTATTACAGAAAAATAGAATCAATTAATATAATAAAATATAAGTGTTTACTTACGATAATACTATGGGTGGAACACAAAATCTTCTTCTTCTTGATAGTAGGTGCAGTTTGCATGAAGGGTTTGTCCTCGCCATGACTGAACTCACGACAAAATGGCCGCTGTGTTGATATGGCGTCAGATGATGCTGTGACGTCACAGGTGAGGGACGCTTTGCGCAATTACTCCCTCGTCGCTTGACCCCATCATTAATAATTTTGTTATTTTTATTATTTTATTTTTATTTATTTATGTACAAGAAGTTACATTGGGGGTTAACAGAGAATATAGAAAATAAGTTGAATTAACATTCTTGTAAAGCCACTAGCACGCATAGTGTTTCGGGTAAGTCCTTAAACAGATTTTTTTATATAAATTAACAGTAAAATTGATAAAAAATGTTAGCAGGTATTTTACAGCTTTTGTTTACAGGTACAGATAATTTTAAGTAGAATAATTACAGTAAAATCAGCAAAAGTGTTAGCAGGTAATTTGAAGAAATTTTGACACAAAAGCAGATCAGAATAATACACAATAATAACAATACACAATAAAGAAACAAGGATTACTAGGTACATGAGGATAGCATTTCAGGGTTATACATTGGTTCACTGAAGCACAATATGAAGATCATTTCGAGGAAAAGTTTCAAGGAATAATGCAGTAGTATATGCACTGAATACAACAACCATGATATCAGATGATATCTAAGATTACAATGTTAACGTAATATGGCTTAGGTACAAATATTGGGGGATTGAGTAACACTAGATACAGTGTGAAGATAAAGCCCATGGTAGAAAACTATGAAGATGAAATTAGGTACTTTTTGGTTTTATTTTTGAATATGGCAGAAGTTGGACAGCTTTTCAAATCATTAGGGAGTGAGTTCCATAGACTAGGTCCCTTTATTTACATAGAGTGTTTACATAGATTATGTTTGACTCTGGGGATATCAAAGAGATATTTATGTCTGGTGGGGTGGCCATGTGTTCTATTACATCTGTCCAGGAAGAGTTTCAGAACAGGGTTTGCACTTAGAAAAAGGGTTTTATAAACGTAATTTACACAGGAGAATGTATGGAGTGAATTTATGTTTAGCATGTTTAGGGATTTGAACAAGGGAGCTGTGTGTTGTCTGAAGGTAGAGTTAGTTATTGTCCTGATAGCAGATATTTACTGGATGATGATGGGCTTGAGGTAGTTTGCAGAGGTTGAACCTCAAGCACAAATACCATAAGAATGATAGGGATAGATAAGTGCATAATAGAGTGAGAGGAGAGCAGAGTAGGGTACATAATATCTGATCTTAGAGAGTATACCAACTGTTATAGAAACCTTTTTAGTTATGTGTTGTATATGGGTGCAGAAGGTGAGTCTCTTGTCTAGGAATAGGCCAAGGAACTTTCCATCATTTTTATTGTTAATGTTTACATTAGCTATCTGAAGCTGAATTGCATTTGTTGATTTGTTTCCAAATAAGATATAGTAGATCTTTTCTATGTTTAGTGTGAGTTTGTTGGTTGACATCCACAAGTAGACTTTTTTTAATTAATTGTTTACAACATTATTTAACAGGAATGGGTTGGGGTCAGAGTAGATGAGTTGTATCATCAGCCAACAATATAGGTTTAAGTATGTTAGAGACATTAGGCAGATCATTGATGTATATAAGAAACAGGAGGGTCCTAGGATGCTGCTCTGTGGCACCCCTATGGTAAGTGGTAGAGTGGGCGAGGTTATATCATTGATGGCTACATATTGGTGTCTGTTACTAAGATAGGATCGGATATAGTTCAGGGCAGTTCAAAGTTGTTGTTGTATTTGTGTCTAGCTTCAGACACAAGCATGTTACAGTTATGTCTTAAGGAGTTGAGAGCAATTAAGGATGATAAAGAGTCACTTACAATTAATGTATCAAGTTTGGATACTTGTACACATTTCAGTTCAAGGAGCAAGGCAAATAGTTCAGTCTGAAGGGTAGAGGCCCAGCTGTTTATACGGACTCCCCACTCAAAATATAAGTCATAGCCTATAGTCAGGACAACTGCACTTCCAGCTGCACCCGTTGGGCGCTGTAGGAAACCTTCAGTGTATATGATTTGAGAGAGAGAATGCTCTGTGGACAGTTAGTTTAGTTCATTTATTATGCACCCCATACCCATCTTGTGGGCGGTAGTGGAGAGGGTTACAGAGGCACATAATGGGCTCAGGGACTGAACCCCACAATTCATTTAGCTAAGCAAGTTACAATCTTGATGAGCTAGTTACAAAATTCAATATAAGTCATCACATCAACAATGGGTTCGAGATCGACCTCAAGTACAGGTTCTAAATTAAGCAACTGACATATGTGGAGAGCTAGTGTCAAGTTATATGTTTGTCCTGCACACCGCCCCCCATCCAGTGGGAAGCGGTGGATAGGTTACAATCACGTAGTTTCTACCTACAGTTAGCAAACTGGGGATATTTGGCTAAAATTTCTGGTAGCAGATAATTTTGAATGAAATATTGACACATCGCTGGAACATTGGTTATAGAATTGTCTCTAAATTCACGTTACTTTTCGCACTCCATCACATAGTAACGGAGGGTGTGCGCAGATAATGAGAATTCCCAGAGATACTTGTAACCGAGTCTAAGCCGAGCAGTAGTAACATCTAGAAGTCTGCTGGTTTTATTGGATGATCCATAGATGTGTGGCTCCTCTTGCATGATAGTATGATGATAGATGGAATTACTGGTGTCAATTTCACTTTGCCTCAGATCTACAAGATCTTGTTGAAGTTCTCGGTGTACTGCTGCTCTCAGATTGCTCATTGACAATCCAAGGTTACACTCAACGGCTCCTTTAAAGGCAGATTCTTTGGCTAACTTATCAGCTCTATCATGCATTCGGAGGCCAACATGAGATGGAAACCACATGAAATGGACTCTGTTACCATCCTTAATAATTTTGTTGTATTTGTGTCTAGCTTCGGACACGAGCATGTTACAACAGAGCATCAATATGGCTTAAGACGTTGAGCTTTGCCTCAAAACAAAGCTGGGACTGATCTCTAATTTGCTCCTTTGATGGAAAGGGAGGGATTAAAATTGAAAAGGGTGTACTTTCCTACAGTGCAGGAAAGTGATATTGTTGTCTCTCTTGGTACAAATTATAAATCTGATACTTTCTGAGTTCAGTTCCAATTTTATTTATCTATTTGAAACAATGTTTACATTCAATAAAAAAATTCTGGAGGGCTTCTGTGCAAGGGTTAGGATGAGATAGCCTAAGCATTTTTATACCAATTTGACAGTTAATTTTAGTAACACGATAAACAACGCTCGGAATATTAAGTTCCTTTCTCATATTAAGTATCTTTGTGGTACGAAGGCACCCAAGGATTATCCTCAAGGCTTTGTCTGCAATTTTTCAAGCCCTCCAAGCTTTCTTTCAGGATGCCTTAAAGTTAGTTTAGTTTATTTATTATGCACCCCATACCCATCTTGTGGGCGGTAGTGGAAAGGGTTGCAGAGGCACATAATGGGCTCAGGGACTGAACCCCACAATTCATTTAGCTCAGCAAGTTACAATCTTGATGAGCTGTTACAAAATTCAGTATAAGTCGTCACATCAACAATGGGTTCGAGATCGACCACAAGTACAGTTTCTAAATTAAGCAACTGACATATGTAGAGAGCTAGTGTTACAATTGATATGTTTGTCCTGCACACCGCCCCCCATCCAGTGGGCAGCGGTGGATATGTTACAATCACTTAGTTACTACCTACCGTTAGCAAACTGGAGATATTTGGCTAAAATTTCTGGTAGCAGATCATTTTGAATGAAATATTTACATATCGTTGGTACATTGGTTATAGAATTGTCTCTGAATTCACTATCACATAGTGACGGAGGGTGTGCGAATAATTTTGTTGACAGTTTGGTCAGATCTACATCAGCAGATAATGAGAATTCCCAGAAATACTTATAACCGAGTCTAAGCCGAGCAGTAGTAACAACTAGAAGTCTACTGATTTTTTTGGATGAACCATAGATGTGTGGCTTCTCTTGCATGATAGAACTGAACGAAAGTTAATCGCCCCAAACACTTTCGCGTTTTGGGCAAGTTACCCCTCCACTCTCTCCATTTTTTTTGGACATTGCCGGGTTGTGTGCGGAAATACTGAAAAGTGTATACTCTTTTCAACTTTGTCACCTTAATTCTCGTCCTATGTCTTTCATTTTGGTATCAATGCGTTCGCAATAGAATTCCCAACAGAACTATGTGCATATAATGTCAAAGACAGCAGCGCGCTCCACCCGTCGACAAGATGAATGTAGGCCAAGGGTTCCAGAAAAAGAAAGCTGAGCCACCCTCAGGGAACTCTCATTACATTAGAGAGCGTGGTAATACTGAAAAGTGTATACCCTTTTCAACTTTGTTACCTCAATTCTCATCCAAGGTTTTTCAATTTGGTATCAATGTGTTCGCAATAGAATTCTCTACAGGACTAAAGGCATATAAACTCCAAAAGCCCGGCTTACCATCCGCAACAAACAGAGTAAGCGAGAGTGTGTTACCAGGGAGCGCACAAGAGCGATAAAATGTATACACTCTTTCATTTTGGTCACCCCAATTGTCATCCTAGGTCTTTCATTTTGGTATCAATGTGTTAGCAATAGAATTATCTACAGGTTTAAATGCATATAAACTCCAAAAGCAAGGTGTACCATCCGCACAAAACAGAGAAAGTAACCCGGGAGCACTCTAGTGCAATGTAATGTGAACACTCTTTTCACATTGGTTACCTCAATTCTCGTCATATGTCTTTCATTTTGGTATCAATGTGTTCGCAATTGTATCTGCTGGCATTTTACCCTTTGCTTGGATCTGAAGGGTTTTAGGCTCACCACGATGCAATCTGATAGTACCGCAGGTGTATATACCTATCTTCAAGCAGCAATTCACTCATTCAAACCGACTTATAATAGTTATCCATATATAAATGGTAATCTTTGTTCTACCTGTCCTATTCTACCTGTTAACCTGTCATATGAAGAAAGATTGTCAAAGCTTATATTACATTCTCTAGAAAAGCGAAGAATTAGGAGTGACATATAGTAGAGGTGCACAATGGGACGAATGGACATAACAAAGGGGACATTAATGGGGTATTAAAAGTAGCAACACAAGACAGAACTCGAAACAAAGTGTAAAAATTGGAAAAATTTAGATTTAGGAAAGAACTGCATGGGTAAATACACTGGGTTTGTACCTTAAGGTTCATGTATGCAATATTACAGAGTTCCAGTTAACTCCCATGCATGCAATCAATTTATGTTATGTTTATGTTTTTTATGTTAAAATGTTTTTGTTGATTTGTTTGTATATTTTCATAAGTAAAGCATGCTTACCGTCTTATTCCAAGTTTTATCATAACTTTGCAAGGTTTAAAACATAAAGTTCAACATATATTCTGGTTTTCATACAGGAATTATATGTTAATTTAACATCATAATAACGTAATGATGTCATGTAAATAACGTTATACTGACGTCATATAAATGTTATATTTATGTTATAAGAACGTAAATTTGATAGGTTTACATAAAGTAAACAAAAAAAACTAAATTTTGACTGAAAATTATTTATTCTTAAATATAAAGCATGAAAACATTATAATACCATAGCATTCAATATTATTTTTAAATTTTTACATAAATCTTAAAAAACTGTGTCTCAAGAATAAATGTTTTTAGTTATATCCTTTGGTTTTAGGAACGTCAGATATACGTATTTATGTCAAAAGTTACAGTATTACTTTTGTGGCACCATTTAAAAACGTCCACAAACGTTCTGTGTTTGCTGGGGAGCAACTCTCTCTCAGATCAATGTTTATTTCACGTAAATTCGTTAATAAACACAAATGTTTTATAAGTCTTAAGCAAGATAGAAATAAGAGCTTCATTTTAAATACATTACAATATACATATTTATAGCTCAAGTGAAGATACATATGTTTTTATAGTAGCGCTCAGTAGCTTGTCGGGCATGGAGTGCAGACGCCTACGCACTTGCCAATATATTGTATAATTAACAAAGATACGCTAATAAAGCCTAAAATCTTATATGCCTCCAGAAAGACCGAGATATGTACATTATTATGATTGCACCAAATGAAATATATCATGTTCGAGGACAAAGATATATCAATTTTAAATTAAGTTTCGACTCTCTCTCGGGTGAGAGAGATGGGGCGACTCTCGCCCCATCTATTGGAGATTCTGTGCACTAAAGACCCAAAGCTACTTAAACCCTCCTAGCATTATTTAAGTAATGAAGTAATATGATATATTTACTCACTATAATGTTGGTGCTGAATGTAGAACATGAGAAAACATATATTTACTCCAAACTAATGTAATTTCATTATGAAATAAATAGCATCAAAGGAAGTCGACGGTCCAAGCGTCAATGTTGTAGAGCGACTTATCCAAGATATATCGTTGTTTGGTAAGTGTTTGTTGGCATATCCAGTTGTCGCACTTCTCTGCACAAATTATCACAAATTTAAATTATAATGTTAACAAGTAGAATACGTATTTTTAATAAAATCTAACATAACTAGCCAGAAAACATTTAACATTTATTAAAAAATATATGTTTGGAAGTTAAATCGACTTCATATTCAATTTCTTTCTTTATTATGCTCCCCATACCCATCCCGTGGGCGGTGGTGTACAGGATTACAGAGGCACATAATCGGTTAAGGAACTGAACCCTCTAGTTCGTTTAGCTAAGCAAATAACAATATATGACGCTAGTTAAAAAATTATCAATGTTGTATACACATTTACACACCCTCATACATACATGTATATATATATATATATATATATATATATATATATATATATATATATATTTGCGTATACACATATACATACATATCTAATCATCCACACAATTACACACATCAATAATCTTTGTGTCACAAGTGACATTACAAGAGGCTCACAACAGTCACTATACGAGGCACTTTGCATCTATAGTGAGTCACACAGTTACTAGTCTTGCTGCACACCCACCCAACTGGTCGGCCATGTGCATGCATTACCTACAGTAAACAAATTTTGGATACTTCGCTAAAATTTCGGCCAGCACATCATTATGAATGAAGTACTTACACATTTCTTGGACACTATTGATGGTGTTATTTCTAAATTCCGCAATTTTTTCACATTCCATTATATAATGACGCAAAGTATGCGAATAGTTCTGCTGACAGAGTTTACATTTAGTCAAATGTAAATCAGCAGATGTTACAAACTCCCAGAGGTACTTGTAGCCGAGCCTAAGCCTAGCAGTGGTAACATCTAGAAGTCTGAGTATCTAGTGGGCCATTTTTGGTAAGCAGAACTGGCGCTGTGGGATGAACCAAACGTCGAGTTAAGGGGCCTAAATGAATGTTCATTCATATATGGCCCACTAGATGCATTCGGAGACCAATATGGGAAGGAATCCACAGGAGACAAACTCTGACTCCATCATTGATTATTTCACTATATCTGTGTCTAGCTTCAGAGATAAGCACGTCACAGTTATGCCTTGGGAAGCCGAGGGCAGTCAAGGATGACAAGGAGTCACTTACAATTAACGTGTCAACTTTGGATTCATATACGCGTTCGAGTGCAAGGATTATGGCAACCAATTCTGTTTGAAGAGTGGAGGCCCAGTTACTTAGACGCGCTCCACACTCATGGGAGATGGAACCATCTCTCTCTGTCACAACAACTGCACTTCCAGCTGCACCATAGGACTGATGCAAGGATCCATCAGTGTAAATAATTTGGGAAAGGGAGCGCTCTCTGACTAAAGCATCAATTTGGCTTAAGGCATTGTACTTTGCTTCTTGTCGAAGCAAGGCTTGTTCTTTAATCAGCTTCTTGGGTGGGAAAGGGGGGACAGTAATTTGGAAAGGAGTGATCTCCCATGAGGCAGGAAAGTGTTGTTGTTGTCTCTCTTGGTAGGGGTGATGAAAGTTATACATTCTGAGCACATTGGCAGTTACGGTAACCCATTTGGAGGGATGCTGATCTTCAAGGAAGAAGGCTTGGAGGGCTTTAGTGCAGGGGTTTGGGTGGGTTAGCCTAAGCATCTTGATACCAATTAAAGCATTAATTTCAGTGATACGATCACTTACACATGAAATATTCAGTTCCTTCCTCATGTTTAGTAATTTAGTTGTACGAGGGCATCCGAGGATAATCCTCATGGCTTCGTTTTGCATCTTTTCCAACCCTCCAAGCCTTCTCTCAGGCACTAGAGCAAGCATGGGTGCAGCATAATCAATCAGAGACCTAATATATGAGAGATACATCATTTTGACAATTCTCACATTTGCACCATAGCTTGGATGGTAGCCTGCCACAGCCTTGAGAACACGGAGCCTCTCTATACATTGGCGACCCAGTCTGGCTACAACATTGCGGTACAGTGGAACTTCATGACCAAGGTATTTGTATCTGGTTACATAGTCGAGCAGAGAACCATCATGCAACTGCATTTTGCGAACGGCCCCACCCCGTCTTGGTGGGCGTCGGTTCAGGATCTTTGTTTTCTCTACTGAGGTGACCAAGCCTAGTTCATAGGACAATAGTTTTGCTATATATACTCGTTATTCGTTGACATGCGTTCGCTACTTAAACTACCATGTACTGTACTTATGTAAAATCTCCCATGTCTCTTCACTCATCTCACCGAACCCTACAGGCTCTGTGATATATTGTTTAATTAATTGAGATTCACAAATAAAGCTTACAATTGTATATGTTATCAAAAAGGCAGAGCTTAGTTTAGTTCATTTATTATGCACCCCATACCCATCCTATGGGCGATAGTGGAGTGTTACAGAGGCACATAATTGGCTCAGGGACTGAGCCCCACAATTCATATAGCAAGTTCCAAGCAAGTTATAATCTTGATAAGCTAGTTACAAAAGTCAATACACATTGTCACATCAACAATGTGCTCGAGACCGACCACAAGTACAGTTTATAATTTAAGCAACTGATTTATATGGAGGGTTAGTGTCACAATTGATATGTTTATCCTACACATAACCCCCTCTCCCCCATCCAATAGGCAGCGGTGGATAGGTTACAATCAAGTCGTTTTTTGCGTTTTATTCAGAGATTAGATCTTATTGGGTGAGGAAAGATATTCATATTTTAAAGAAGGCTTCTTGGCTGATGCTCTCCATTGATGGAAAATATACAACCTTTTGAAAATCAATATTAGTTTGATCTAGATATTGTAATTAACGAAAGTATTTATGTCATCAGAAAAGTAGAAATATAGGCTACATTTAAAATCCTTTGTCATAAATATAACTGAAGTGAAAACGAAGATATATGCATTTTGATAGTTACTTGATGGCTTGCTCTGAGAGTGTGAAGCCCTGCACACCAGCCAATAAATTGTATAATTAGTTTCCATATATTTTAATTAATCTTAAAAATCTATATGTCAGAAGAAAGGAAGATGTAGCCGTTAATGTGACAACATTTAAAAATATATATCTCTTAAGTTAAATAAATAATACCACCTTATCGCCGGTGTCCGGACACATGAAAACTACCTTGGTATCAGTATCCAGCCAGGCGGGGATCACAGGCTGCACAATACTGATAAATTATGTACTGCACTACTTGTAGTCGATCTCGAACCCATTTATGATGTGACGACTTATAGTGAATTTTGTAACTAGCTCATCAAGATTGTAACTTGCTTAGATAAATGAATTGTGAGGTTCGGTCCATTCATTTTTTCTTTATTATGCACCCCATAATACCCATCCTGTGGGCGGTGGTGTAAAGGATTACACAGGCACATAATCGGTTCAGGAACTGAAGCCTCTAGTTCGTTTAGCTAAGCAAATAACAATCTTTTGACGCTAGTTACAAAATTATTAATGTACACATACTTATGCATACATGTACATATACATACGTATACATATATACATACACATACATATTTAATCACCCACACAAATACACACATCAGTAATCTTTTGTGTCACAAGTAATTCAACAAGAGGCTCACAATAGTCACTATAAAAGGCACTTTACATCTATGAGGAGTCGCACAGTTACTAGTCTTGCTCCACACCCACCCAACTGGGCGGCAGCCTTACAGTCATGTGCTCCACACCCACCCAACTGGGCGGCAGCTTTACAGTTATGTGCATGCATTACCTACAGTAAGCAAATTTTGGATACTTCGCTAAGATTTCGGGCAGCACATCATTATGAATGAAGTACTTATACACATTTCATGGACACTATTGATGTTGTTATCTTTAAATTCCGCGATTTTTTCACATTCCATTATATAATGACGCAAAGTATGCAAATAGTTCTGCTGACAGAATTTACATTTAGTCAAATCTACATCATCAGATGTTACAAATTCCCAGAGGTACTTGTAGCTGAGCCTAAACCTAGCAGTGGTAACATCTAGAAGTCTGCTAACATTATTGGATGACCCATAGACGTGCGATTCATCAAAGTTTACACAATATTGTGAAATTGAGAGTCAGTGTAGTAACATAAATTGGTAAATAATAAATATTGTAAGTTAAGAATCTGATGCATGTGTGTGTGTTTTGGTTATACCCTTGGTAAGCGAGAGTGGCAGGTAACCTATGACGCTCTGCGGTCAACGTGGGGGGGCGAGGGAGGGTGGGAGAGTCAAATCCACCCTCCAACATCTGGGCATAGTACCACCAGCCTCCACAACACTCCATCAGCCTCCAGCTGATGCTTGTAGATGCCTCATCTAACCTCACTTATGTCACACATTAACCTACAGTTCCTGTGATATTTAAACTCCTCATCACAGTGGCGTCTCACCAATATAAACTGTATTGGATTTTGTCTTGAAATAGCTATGTGCTGACTGGACGTGTATGTATGTATGTATGTATGTATGTATGTATGTATGTATTTATGTATGTATGTATGTATGTATGTATGTATGTATGTATGTATGTATGTATGTATGTATGTATGTATGTATGTATGTATGTATGTATGTATGTATGTATGTATGCATGCATGCATGTATGTATGTATGTATGTATGTATGTATGTATGTATGTATGTATGTATGTATGTATGTATGTATGTATGTATGTATGTATGTATGTATGTATGTATGTGTGTATGTATGCATTCCCAATCACGTTAAAGACTCCTCTCTATCATCCAAATAAAGAGTTAGTTTAGTTCATTTATTATGCACCCCATACCCATCTTGAGGCGGTAGTGGAAAGGGTTACAGAGGCACATAATGGGCTCAGGGACTGAACCCCACAATTCATTTAGCTAAGCAAGTTACAATCTTGATGAGCTAGTTAAAAAATTCAGTATAAGTCGTCACATCAATAATGGGTTCGAGATCGATCACAAAGACAGGTTTTAAATTAAGCAACTGACATATGTGGAGAGCTAGTATCAAAATTTGTTTGTCCTGCACACCGCCCCCCCTCCACTGGGCAGCGGTGGATAGGTTACAATCACTTAGTTACTACCTACAGTTAGGAAACTGGGGATATTTGGCTAAAATTTCTGGTAGCAGATCATTTTGAATAACATATTGACACATCGCTGGAACATCGGTTATAGAATTGTCTCTAAATTCACGTATCTTTTCGCACTCCATCACATAGTGACGGAGGGTGTGCGAATAATTTTGTTGAAAAGTTTACATTTGGCCAAGTCTACATCAGCAGATAATGAGAATTCCCAGAGATACTTGTAACAGAGTCTAAGCCGAGCAGTAGTAACATCTAGAAGTCTGCTGATTTTATTGGATGATCCATAGATGTGTGGCTCCTCTTGCATGATAGTATGATAGATGGAATTACTGGTGTAAGAGAAAAACAACTATGTACTAAATAATCAACTCCTTGTAACTTTAATTATGCTGACCTTCCTATCTGTATTCAGACTGTGCATACCATCATTATAGGTGATTATAACGCTAGGCATAGGAATATTGGTAATTTGCAGGTCAGTAATCGTAACGGCAACCAACTGTTGTCACTATTAGGTAGTCACGATGATGCACAGATTGTGGGTGACCTTGAACCGACGAATATCTACGGGGGTATTCTTGATCTATGTCTCGGTTTCAACGTCGCCCACACCGTCTGTGCCTCTTCAATAGTGCCGGATATGGCGTCTGATCATCTGGCCATATTAGCCACTGTAAGTATTGGAAGCTCTATCCTCCCTGGCGGAATGTTCAAGCGGAAGAGGCTGGCTCTGCCCATCGATCAACGAGACAATCTTGTTGCTCATGTGTCAGATTGGTGCAGTTCATCTGAGCCTTCATCAGTTGAAGATTTTAACAATGAGCTCACAGATACTATCGAGCAGTTTATAGAATCACTTGATCCATCGTCCAGGCCACGTAACCCAAATTACACTGGTCATAGCACTTATGCTTATTATAATGATTCTAAATTGTTTGCACTAAAACGCACTGCCAGAATAATTGGACTAGCGTATAGAAAGACCCGCACTGCTGAAATGCTTCAGCTCTTTCAAGCGGCTCTGGCTAAGGCCAGGGAACGTATTGTGGAGCTGAGGCAGACAGACTGGGAAACTTTTGTCCGTGGTCTCAATTCTCACACACTACTAAGTCGGGCATGGAAGGATATCAACAAGATCGAAGGGAAAATGCTGCAGAGATCTCGTACCCTAATCCTCTGCACAGAGCAAATGAGCTTGTTGATGCTTGGGCCACGACTTCCAGCTTTGACAGTCTTCCTCTACCCACACAGATTGAATTAAATAATAGATATACTGATAGGGCAAGGCTCCTTGACTTCATGCTTCATCAAGAGGATGACTGTGACATGCTTCACACTGAATACGAACTAGATTCTGCTCTACATAAAGGCAAAGCTACATCACCCGGGGAGGATGGAGTTACTTACGGCATACTGCGTATGCTTCTGCTAGTTCCAGGGAATCCCTTGCTTCAATTGTATAATATGAGTTATGTAACTGGGGAGCTTCCTAAGTCATGGACCAACAGTGTTATTATTCCCATTCCTAAACCTCACCAGCCGAGTGCTTTTCGCCCAATCTCCCTCAATAGTTGTCTCTATAAGTGTCTTGAGAGGATGGTTCTCAACCGTCTCCTTTACAAAATTAATAATATGTTGTCTCCCCAGATATATGGTTTTACGCATGGAAAGCGTGTACATTGCTGTATTACCACATTCCTCACCCTGCATACTGATAGGTCATATACCACTTTCCTAGATCTTAAGTCAGCCTTTGACATTGCTAACCCACACGTCATTCTGAGAGAACTTGCTAAAATGAATGATGGAGGATGGCTTCTACGATGGATAAGAGGCTATCTATCCAACAGGAAGTCATCTGTACTGTTCCATGGGCATAGGAGTGTAACGAGATTTTTTGAACTTGGCACTCCACAGGGAGGTGTCCTCAGTCCTACTCTGTTCAATGTGTTAATCAGTGCACTTTTAAACTTAGTAACTAGAAGGTCCAGCGAACACATCATTAGCTATGTGGATGATATACTGATCCACACCAATGGGTATACCAACACCCAAAATGTTCTGAACTCTGTATTTTCCACATGTCAGGAACTATGCTTAGTCATCTCAGTAGAGAAAACAAAGATCCTGAACCGACACCCACCCAGACGGGGTGGGGCCGTTAGCAAAATGCAGTTGGATGATGGCTCTCTGCTCGACTAGTTACCAGATACAAATTCCTTGGTCTTGAGGTTCTACTGTACCGCAATGTTTTAACCAGACTGGGTCGCCAATGTAGAGAGAGGCTCTGTGCTCTCAAGGCTGTGGCAGGCTGTGGCAGGCAAACACAACTATACTGTACAGTGTTATATATTTATTTCAATTTGAACAATTTTTAACATTAAAGGATACCTGGTTGATGGGGTTCTGGGAGTTCTTCAACTCCCCAAGCCCGGCCCGAGGCCAGGCTTGACTTGTGAGAGTTTGGTCCACTAGGCTGTTGCTTGGAGCGGCCCGCAGGCCCACATACCCACCTCAGCCCGGTTGGTCCGGCACTCCTTGGAGGAATAAATATAGTTTCCTCTTGAAAATGTCCACGGTTGTTCCGGCAATATTTCTTATGCTTGCTGGGAGGACGTTGAACAACCGCGGACCTCTGATGTTTATACAGTGTTCTCTGATTGTGCCTATGGCACCTCTGCTCTTCACTGGTTCTATTCTACATTTTCTTCCATATCGTTCACTCCAGTACGTTGTTATTTTACTGTGTAGATTTGGTACTTGGCCCTCCAGTATCTTCCAGGTGTATATTATTTGATATCTCTCTCGTCTTCTTTCTAGTGAGTACATTTGGAGGGCTTTGAGACGATCCCAATAATTTAGGTGCTTTATTGCGTCTATGCGTGCCGTATATGATCTCTGTATTCCCTCTATTTCAGCAATCTCTCCTGCTCTGAAGGGGGAAGTGAGTACTGAGCAGTACTCAAGACGGGACAACACAAGTGATTTGAAGAGTACAACCATTGTGATGGGATCCCTGGATTTGAAAGTTCTCGTAATCCATCCTATCATTTTTCTGGCTGCCACAATATTTGCTTGTTTATGCTCCTTAAACGTTAGGTTGTCAGACATTATTATTCCCAAATCCTTTACATGCTGTTTTCCTACTATGGGTACATTTGATTGTGTTTTGTACTCTGTATTATGTTTAAGGTCCTCATTTTTACCATACCTGAGTACCTGGAATTTATCACTGTTAAACATCATGTTATTTTCTGATGCCCAGTCGAAAACTTTATTAATATCAGCTTGAAGTTTTTCAATGTCCTCAGCCGAGGTAATTTTCATACTGATTTTTGTGTCAAATCCTTTAATTAAATCCTTTAAAAAGGATAAATCCTTAAATTGGTTGAAATTGGTTTTAACATTCGAAATCTAATTTGTTGATGTTAAATAATATAATATGTTGATGTTGATAATATAAGGTTCAAATTTATTAAGATACATACTTTAAACACTATTTCTATTTGATACCAACAGTATCACGTTAAGAGAAGCGTCTCGCCTTGCTAACCCAAGCATAAAATATATAAAGAAACGGTGCAACTGTACTGGTATCTGCAGTACAAATTTATGTCCCTATTTAAAGAAAAAATAAACTGCACCAATCACTGCCACTCCTCATGTGGGGAAATTCCAGGCAGCTAATCTCTCTTTTCAAATTGACTTTAATAAAATAAAGTTATGTCTTATTTATTTTCTTAGTAAGTAAGAATTAATTAAGTGGACTGTATATACTGGTAAACTGCCTGAAATCTTCTTACACACTATTGGGAGGGACAATTGGTAGCCTAAACCACTTTGTTATGGCTCCTTCTTAAACTACCAATTGTTTACCTTTTAATCTGTTATTTAGTATACCACATATGGTGGTCTAATCTACTTAATAATAATTAATTATGACTACTACTACTAAAAGCATAAATGGCTTAGCTATGCCAGTAGAATGGGCCTGGTAAGGCGTGTAGGTGTAGCCTTAGATTGGGTGTGGCCCTGTGCCTCCTGGTGCCACGTAATGGCGGCTTGTGGGGAGAACAATGCCTGGCAAGCAATAGTTAATGTGTATGAGCCAACTGTCTGCTCAACTTCTTGATGCTCCTCACAATTTACCTGTATGGGATGCAAGGAATTAATCAAAGTTCCCTAAACATATCAATTACAGGTATGACATGAACTGTGAGGGTTGTAATGGGGTTCACGTACATTGTGTTTGGGGATCTCCCACGACCTAACCATCTACCCATCAATATTAAACAGTGCACTAGAATAATATACAATACTTGGTAGACGGATACAGTCGTTGTTGTGATGTTGTTAGGCTGTGTTGCTGGTGTTGACACGTAAATGGGGTGTCTAGCTGTTTACACCAGTTAGCCAATACAGCGTGGTAGGCTGCTCTCTGTTGTTATTAGAAGATGATGTGGGAGCCTCTCCCTGTCCGTCGGGCAACGCCCTTATGCTGGTTCCTTTCTCAAAGTAATTTTACATTAACAAGGGAACCTAGCTACAATACTGTGTAAATAATTATATTCGGTCTTATTGAATACTTTTTTGTTAACTCTAGATACTAAACTAGTCTATTAACAATGTTTCATAATGTAAATATACGATGACTTCCATGACGTCACGGAGTCGATGACGTCACGGAGTTTCCCATTTTCCATCCTGAAGGGAATACAGAGTAAGGGAGACTGTGTTATTTGTGTGTGTGTGTTCGTGTGTGTCGGTTTCCCGACATAATTCCCAGGGGGCAGAACACGGGTCGAAGTCCCGGTAAGGACTGCGATCACTTTATTCTTCACCCTCAGAATTATAGTGCTGCTTTAATTTGAGTTTACATTGTTGTGCAGCAGTCCGTTGGGGACGTATGTCCCGTACTGGCGTATCAGGTGCTGGATGTCGTTGTACGTCTTCTTTCCTGGCCAGTTCTAAAGGTACTAATTTCTCTAAAGTTTTGAGAGTAGTGTTGCCTTTGCATTTTACTTTCACTATTCCCAAGATGCCCTGGCTGTCTGGATGAACAGAGACTATTTCTCCTATAGGCCACTCCGAGCGTGGTCCATCACTATCCACCAGAACTATGTCACCAGGGTTCAAGTTAATTCTGTTATAGGGATTGTTTGCCCCGTAATGATACTCCCTCAGAGCTGTAAGGTATTCACGAGTCCATACATCATTACACCGACTTATCACCCTTGAAAGATGTTTGAAACGTTGAACCAAATCACTCTCTTTGACATATGAAGGATCCTCTGGTTCCTCATCCGTAAGGGACACAAGTGTTTTGAGAGGTCTCCCACACATCAGATGAGCTGGACTTAATGGTTCACGCTGCAAAACATCATCAGAGAGGTAGGTAAGTGGTCGGTTGTTAACTCGTGCTTCTATTTCTATAATTACTGTTTGAAGCTCCTGTAGGTCAATCTTTTGGCGGTGTAGGGTTTTCCGTAAAGACCGTTTCACTGTACCAACCATGCGTTCATAGAAGCCTCCATGCCATGGTGCTCTGGGAGGTATGAATTTCCAATGGCACTGCCGTTGAGTTAGGGTTGTGCGTACCTTTGGGTGTGTCCAGATTTTCCTCAGGCATGCTTCTCCTGCCACCAAGTTGGACCCATTGTCTGAAATCATTAACTTGGGACAAGATCTACGTGAAGCAAACCTGCGGAAAGCCTGTTAGAATGCTTCGGCGCTCATATCGGGAGTCACTTCTAGATGGACTGCCCTTGTTGTGGCACAAGTAAAAAGACAGATATAGGCCTTTACTGGTTTCTTGTCTTTAGTGCCTGTCCGTGTTAGTGCTCCTGTGAAATCTACTCCTGTTGTCTCAAAAGGATGAATATGTACGACTCGTTCCTTCGGAAGTGGTGGAGGGCCAGGA
The DNA here is from genome assembly GCF_040958095.1 of Procambarus clarkii. Classification (NCBI taxonomy): domain Eukaryota; kingdom Metazoa; phylum Arthropoda; class Malacostraca; order Decapoda; family Cambaridae; genus Procambarus; species Procambarus clarkii. The sequence goes on from NC_091229.1 coordinate 3,379,280, forward strand.
TATGGACACACTCTGGCATCGTATCTCCGGCATACAACACAGGATTTGATTATGGATTTTACTGTCTGTCTACCTTGGGGTAGCCAGTACTGTTGTCTTAATTCTGTGAGAGTATCTAATACCCCACCATGCAGAGTGCAGTATTTGTGTATATGTAACACAATTAGTTTGCTTACTATGTGGTGACGAGGGAGCAATATTGGATTTTTTGCTTCCAGATCTATGTCAGCATGTTGTAAGCGTCCTCCGCATCTTATCAAGTTATAATTGTCAGTGTCTAACCAGAGACCCAGATCATGTTGTAGCTTCTTAGGAACATTGTCAATTTCTGTCCCGAATGTGTAGGTCTGAGCTCTTTTAACCCAGTACCTTAAGGCACTAGGGAATTTATGCTTGATTCCTATTTTCTTTAGAAAATCAAACACTACTTGGGTGACACCTACAAGTTTGTTCAATTCAGAGTACCGAGCAGGATCAATTACCAAAGTCCGAGGTAGTTCCGGGTTCTCAGTGGGAACAGTGACATTGGTCACAATGACTTGCGGCTTTTGTTCAGGCCACTGGTCGCTGATTAGCCACTGAGGTCCATTGAACCACATCTCTGCCTTTGTTAATTGCCGTAAAGTCAGGCCTCGGGAGAGATAGTCAGCTGGATTCTCTTTAGTAGGTACATATCTTAGTTTATACCCTGCTGACAACTCTCGTATTTCCTTAACACGGTTACTCACGTAAGGATTCTTACTGTTATTGTTTTTAACCCACTGTAGCACTGCCTCATTATCTGACCATACTACTGTTTCTTTAAAGTGGATGTGGCTTAAGGCCTTGATCAGAAAATGAGCCAATCTTACACCTAGCAGTAAGGCTGTTAATTCCAGTTGTGGCAGTGATCTTTTCTTTAAAGGTGCCACTCTGGCCTTTGATGTGAGCAAATTGGCTTGCCCATTTGAGACCAGGTAAGCTACTGTACCATAAGCCTTTCCTGAGGCATCACAAAATACATGCAGCTTAATTGGTTCCTTTTCATTTACTACTGTGTTCCTAGGGAACTTAACAGACTCTAGGATACTTAAATCTTTCACTAACCCTTGCCATTTTTCTTGTAGGGCAGGTGTTAGAAGATCATCCCAGCCTATCTTTTGTTGCCAACATTCCTGTATTATCATCTTCCCATTAATTAGTATTGGACTTAATAAGCCTAATGGGTCGAAGGGTTTGCTGACTTGTGATAGCAATTTTCTCATTGTTAAGTTAGTGGTATCTGTCTCCACTGACTTGATTGTCAACTGATCGGTTGTCGTGTTCCATTGGACACCTAGTACCTTTGTCATCTCGGGTACTTGGTAGTCGGGTAATTCAGTTGTGATCAGTTGTTTTAATTTGTCATTGTTAGAGACCCAAGACTGGAGAGGCATATTGGCTCCCATTAATTCTCGATTGGCCTCATGGTATATGTCCAATAGCTTACTTTCACTGTTGGTTGTTCCTTGAAAGTTATCCACATACAGGTTTTTGCTAATTTCTGTCTTGTTCGGGCTATTGGATTTCTTCAAGAGCGTATCCAAGGTAGCTTGAAGCAGAAATGGTGAGCTTGTGGCTCCGAACAAAACAGACGCAAACCGATAAGTGATTATTTCACTGTTTGGATCATTAGGATCCTTAATCCATAGGAACTTTGTGTAGTTCCGGTCTTCTTCTTGAAGACCTACCCTAAGGAATGCCTTGCTAATGTCGGCCGTATATGCATAAGTCCCTATACGAAACTTTAACAGCACGTCATAAAGCCTTTGTGTTAGGCTAGGGCCTGTTTGAAGGCAATCATTTAACGAAACACTATTCTGCCCCATCTTAGCACTGCAATTAAATACTATCCGTAGTGGGGTAGTAGCAGAATTCTTCTGAACATGGTGGTGTGGCAGATAATGTCCTTCCTTTGGGTTATCATTTGTTACAACTTCGATAAATTTGTCATCGAGCTGCTTCTGTATTATTTCATGGTACAACTTCAAGTTCTCAGGTTGTCTTTGTAAACGTAACACCTGTGATCTTAATTGATTTTGTGCCATGAAGTAGTTGATGGGTAGCTGAGGGTGATTCAGCTTCCATGGTAACCTGACCCAGTACTGATTATCTCTGTAGATAACTGAGTCTAGGTATTGTTTATAAGTCCAGTCATCATCTGGGCTAGGTTGTTCAGGGACAATGCCGAGAGTTGCCAGGTCCCATAACTTATATACCGGGGGATCAAGCTCATCCTCGGAAATGTCTCTGAGTTGCAGTGGAGACTGTTCTCCTAGTCATGCAACCATTACTGTGTTGGCATGTTGGTGATCCACAGGTGCGGGTTGTTTTAGCCGTAATACTGGGCCTGTTAGTAAATAGCCACCTGCAGATGGTAACACGTTCATACTATGGTAATCTTCCTTTCCTATGATAAACTTATGGTAGACATCTGATCCCACAAGGATTCCAATATTGGAAATGTTGTCCGATGTAATGTTATCAGCCAAAGGAATTCCCTTTTCTTCCAGGAATTTGGCTGTTGTTCCTAGACCTTCTATATACAGGTCTGTTGGGAATCTATCTACTACCAGTGCTGGTACTTTTCGTACATAACCTCCTAATCGTACTTTGGGTCGTACTACCCTGTAAGTTCGGGCTCCTGAGTTAGTCAGGAATCCTGCTATGTTTATCCGTGTCTCCTCTACAGGTGTAAGTTTCAGTTTATCTACCAACTCCTTGGATATAAAGGTCAGTTGGGACCCTTGATCAAATAATCCACGTACGGTGGCCTTATTCTTTCCATTTCTAATGATCAATCGTGCAGTAGGTAGAGCTGATTTATGGTTAGACCTGGTTGTGAAGACACTTATGTCAGGTAACACAGTATTTGTGTTATTTGTGTGTGTGTCGGTTTCCCGACACCTCACACCAATGCAACAATAAGGAGAGTGATAACAGTGCTTCATATTCGACAATGTTAAATTATTTAACAGATGACGAGATAATGAACATTGGAACAAATGTACAGCTCTCTGACCTTCATATAAAATCTGCATGTGACCTCATCAAACAAACTGTGCCAAGCGTAGAAGGCCTTCATGACCCAGCGTTGTAGCGGGACCTCTCCTGGCCAGTTATAATTGGTGAATTTATTCAAATTATCCAAGTTGATGGTTGTCACTGGGTCAACGTTTCCAACATTGGAGTAACTGGACAAATTAACATATACGACACCAGGCATAAATTACCATCCAAATCTACTGAAGTTATCTTGTATGCTCTTGCTAATTGCCAGGATGATAAGCTGATATGCAATATAATGAATGTCAGCAGACACAGAGACTCAAGTATGAGTGGGGTATATGCTGTGGCGTTTGCTGCATCACTTGCAAGTGTTGTAGATCCGGTGAACCTCGTATGATGTGCAGAATGAGACAACATCTGCAAGAGAACTTTAAAGGAAAGTGTCTCATCTCATTCCCTGCAGCTCAGACACTGAGAAGAAAACGAATAATCCGGTCATGCTCGATGGAAGTGTACTGCATTTGCAGAAAGCTAAATGATTTGAAGCTGATGGTATGCTGTGACCGTTGCAATCTTTGGCACCATGGATCATGTGTAGGTGTTACAGAATGTAATGATGATTCGTGGATTTGTTTCTTGTGCGCTAGCAAGTTGTGAATTATAATTTAAAATACTTAATTAATGCATTATTATTATTATTATTATTGTTATTATTATTATTATTATTATTATTATTATAACCTTACCAAATGCTTTGTTGAATCAAATAATGTTATTACTTTCAATGTGTTACAATAGCATAATTAAGTGCTGCAACTGTCAGGTCTTTTATATAGTCGGTATTTGTTATATTCTATACTCTTTTTATGTTATTTAAATTTCAAATAAAAATAGTTTTTAAAGTATGTATCTTAATAAATTTGAACCTTATATTATTTAACATCAACAAATTAGATTTCGAATATTAAAACCAATTTCAACCAATTAAAGGATTTATCCTTTAATGTTAAAAATTGTTCAAACTGAAATAAATATATAACACTGTACGGTACAGTTGTGTTTAATTATGTTTTGCGATTCCTTTGGAAAAGGTATTTGTGCACCAAGTATTACTAGGTCATTATGAGATATGCTGAATGTTGTCAATATACCATCTGAATACGCCTCACTTTGCGTTAATCATTGAATGTCCTAATGATTAAGGTCCCCAAAAGGACTTAATCAGACCTCAGTGGATATTTTTACTCTCCCTCTCTCTCTCTCTCAGAGCATCCCTTTATGTGTTGTATGTGGGTGCTGAAGTTCAGTCTCTTGTCTATGTATAGGCGAAGGAACTTTCCATAATTGTTATTGCCAATGTTTACTTGTAATACTTGGTATACATCCGGTGTTCTTACCCTCGTATGGTCTGAAATGGTCGTATGGACTGAAACCCACAAATATTTACAAAGGGGGGGGGGATAAAATTTCCTCTTCAAGCACGCGCACACAAATGAACTATGTTACTTAACTGGAAGCACTCGTACAACATAATTTACACAATTTCTCAGAATTATTATGCTTCTTACCAGTATATATACAGTATAGTACCTAGGAGGTTCTCTTCAATGATATCTAAGATAATTAAAAGAACCCAAGCAAACTACTGTGGAAATGTGCAGGACAAACATATCAATTGTGACACTAGCTCTCCACATATAGCATTTGCTCAATTTAGAAACTGTACTTGTGGTCGATCTCGAACACATGTTGTTGATGTGACGATGTGTTATGAATTTTGTGCCTAGCTCCTCAAGATTGTAACTTGCTTAGATAAATAAATTGTGTGTTCAGTCCCTGAACCCATTATGTGATAAATTAACTAAACTAAAAACTATAGTATGGCGACGAAACCTGAACTGCATAATGTAAATAGGGATTAACCAGAAAAAGATATAGGTGAAGAATAACACCAGGTAACTGTAAAGCTGCCGCCCAGTTGGGCGGGTGTGGAGCACATGACTGTAAAGCTGCCGCCCAGTTGGGTGGGTGTGGAGCACATGACTGTAAAGCTGCCGCCCAGTTGGGTGGGTGTGGAGCACATGACTGTAAAGCTGCCGCCCAGTTGGGTGGGTGTGGAGCAAAACTAGTAACTGTGCGACTCCTCATAGATGTAAAGTGCCTTGTATAGTGACTGTTGTGAGCCTCTTGTTGAATTACTTGTGACACAAAAGATTACTGATGTGTGTATTTGTGTGGGTGATTAAATATGTATGTGTATTTATATATGTGTATGAATGTATATGTACATGTATGCATAAGTATGTGTACATTAATAATTTTGTAACTAGCGTCAAAAGATTGTTATTTGCTTAGCTAAACGAACTAGAGGGTTCAGTTCCTGAACCGATTATGTGCCTCTGTAATCCTTTACACCACCGCCCACAGGATGGGTATTATGGGGTGCATAATAAAGAAAGAAAATGAATGGACCGAACCCCACAATTCATTTAGCTAAGCAAGATACAATCTTAATGAGCTAGTTACAAAATTCACTATAAGTCGTCACATCATAAATGGGTTCGAGATCGACTACAAGTAGTGCATTATATAATTTATCAGTATTATGCAGCCTGTGATCCCCGCCTGGCTGGATACTGATACCTAGGTAGTTTTCATATGTCCGGGACACCGGCGATAAGGTGGTATTATTTATTTAACTTAAGAGATATATATTTTTAAATGTTGTCACATTAACGACTACATCTTCCTTTCTTCTGGCATATAGATTTTTAAGATTAATTAAAATATATGGAAACTAATTATACAATTTATTGGCTGGTGTGCAGGGCTTCACACTCTCAGAGCAAGCCCTCAAGTAACTATCAAAATGCATATATCTTCGTTTCCACTTCAGTTATATTTATGACAAAGGATTTTAAATGTAGCCTATATTTCTACCTTTCTGATGACATAAATACTTTCGTTAATTACAATATCTAGATCAAACTAATATTGATTTTCAAAAGGTTGTATATTTTCCATCAATGGAGAGCATTAGCCAAGAAGCCTTCTTTAAAATATGAATATCTTTCCTCACCTAATAAGACCTAATCTCTGAATAAAACGCAAAAAAAAAAAAACTTGATTGTAACCTATCCACCGCTGCCTATTGGATGGGGGAGAGGGGGTTATGTGTAGGATAAACATATCAATTGTGACACTAGCCCTCCATATAAATCAGTTGCTTAAATTATAAACTGTACTTGTGGTCGGTCTCGAGCCCATTGTTGATGTGACAATGTGTATTGACTTTTGTAACTAGCTTATCAAGATTATAACTTGCTTGGCTATATGAATTGTGGGGCTCAGTCCCTGAGCCCATTATGTGCCTCTGTAACACTCCACTATCGTCCATAGGATGGGTATGGGGTGCATAATAAATGAACTAAACTAAGCTCTGCCTTTTTTATAACATATACAATTATTAGCTTTATTTGTGAATCTCAATTAATTAAACAATATATCAATAAATAAATAATAAATATAAATATGTTTATTCAGGTAAGGTACATACATACAAGTGATGTTACATTAATGGATTGATATATAGATAGAGCTAGTACATACAATGCCTAAAGCCACTATTACGCAATGCGTTTCGGGCAAGAAACGATCACACAAGATCACAGAGCCTGTAGGGTTCGGTGAGATGAGCGAAGAGACATGGGAGATTTTACATAAGTACAGTACATGGTAGTTTAAGTAGCGAACGCATGTCAACGAATAACGAGTATATATAGCAAAACCATTGTCCTATGAAGTCGATTTAACTTCCAAACATATATTTTTAATAAATGTTAAATGTTTTCTGGCTAGTTATGTTAGATTTTATTAAAAATACGTATTCTACTTGTTAACATTATAATTTAAATTTGTGATAATTTGTGCAGAGAAGTGCGACAACTGGATATGCCAACAAACACTTTCCAAACAACGATATATCTTGGATAAGTCGCTCCACAACATTGCCGCTTGGACCATCGACTTCCTTTGATGCTACTTATTTCATAATGAAATTATATTAGTTTGGAGTAAATATATGTTTTCTCATGTTCTGCATTCAGCACCCACATTATAGTGAGTAAGTATAACATATTACTTCATTACTTAAATAATGCTAAGAGGGTTTGAGTAGCTTTGGGTATTTAGTGCACTGAATCTCCAATAGATGGGGCGAGAGTCGAAAAGTCGAAAAAGAGAGTCGAAACTTAAATTAAAATTGATATATCTTTGTTCTCGAACATGATATATTTCATTTGGTGCAATTATAATAATGTTCATATCTCGGTCTTTCTGGAGGCATATAAGATTTTAGGCTTTATAAGCGTATCTTTGTTAATTATACAATATATCGGCAAGTGCGTAGGCATCTGCATTCCATGCCCGACAAGCTACTGAGCGCAACTATAAAAACATATGTATCTTCAATTGAGCTATAAATATGTCTATTGTAATGTATTTAAAATGAAGCTCTTATTTCTATCTTGCTTAAGACTTATAAAACATTTGTGTTTATTAACGAATTTACGTGAAATAAACATTGATCTGAGAGAGAGTTGCTCTGTCGTTCAGTCTGTACGGGGTGGGAGCTCCGTAATTTTTAAAATACATGAATCTTCATTAGAACTTTAAATATGTCTATAGTAAAGTGTTTAAAGTGAAGCTTATATGTCTGTCTTTCTTGAGACATATAAAACATATGTGTACTAACGAATTCACGTGAAATAAACATTGTTCTGAGAGAGAGTTGCTCGGTCGATCGATCTGTCCGGGGTAGGAGCTCGGCTATTATAAAAGTACACGTATCTTCGCTTTAAATTTAAATATGCCAATGGTAAGGTATTTAGAATGAAGCTTATATTTCTATCTTTCTTGTGACATATAAAACTCTTACGTTTATTAAGGAATCTGCATGAAATAGGCATGGTTCTGAGATGAATGCTGCGGTTTGCGAGCTCGACAATGGACGCCATACACATCCAGTGGGTGTTGTTGGACCCCCATACCCATTTTATGGGTAGTTGGAGCCCCATACCCATTCTACGGGTGGTTGGAGCCTCATACCCATCCTGTGGGTTGTAGTGGACGCCATACTCATCCTGTGGGTGGTATTGGACCCCATACCCTTCCTGTGGGTGGATGTGATCCCCATACTCATTCTCTGGGTGGATGTGACCCTCATACCCATCCTGTGGGTGGTATTGCACCCCTTACTCACCTAACAGGTGGAAGTGGACAATATACCGATCCTGTAGTTGATATAGTAGACACAATACCATCCTGTTTATAGTAGTTTACCCCATAGACATTCCCATGAACCATCGTTTTCTGTTAGCGTTCCTACAAAACATCCTTTAAAGATTTGTAAAGCACAAACTATGGTATATAATATTGATTGGTGAAGGACTGTTATTCTATGTAATCATTTTTAGTGCTTATTATAATTTACTAAGAACAACTAATATTTCTCAAAACAAAACTACGAGCCTTCAATAGAAAGTAGCTGATCTGTAATATTGTAAGAGCATGGACAATAGTAGGTAAATTTCACAACCCATGTGGGACCTGAAAAGTACAATTTTCCTTATAATTGAACCAATCACGACTATTCTGCTATCTAGGTTGACGGACGGGTACTGTGAGACGTAAATTGGTACGTGAGGGAGAGTTTGGGCCTTGGAAAAAAAGTAACTGGGAATATATCACATATTTACTAATTCATATTCAACATATTGACTTTAAGCATTAAGTTTAAAATATTGCCGGAACAACCGTGGACATTTTCAAGAGGAAACTAGATTTATTCCTCCAAGGAGTGCCGGACCAACCGGGCTGTGGTGGGTATGTGGGCCTGCGGGCCGCTCCAAGCAACAGCCTGGTGGACCAAACTCTCACAAGTCGAGCCTGGCCTCGGGCCGGGCTTGGGGAGTAGACGAACTCCCAGAACCCCATCAACCAGGTAAGTCATATATGTGCTGTCTTGTGTGAGAACGGGTTGTGGTGTGACATGTCTGTCTCTTTCCTGATATTCCGGTGTGTGGATGTTCCCTGTTTGGCAGCTGGCCCGTCCTCCATATGTATGGGTCGGGTTTGTGTGTTGGGTTGCTGTGTTTGTCTGGTGTGTGTTCCTTTTTTTGTGCGAAATTTGTTCGTTTGTACTCAGTCATTATGTATTGCTGCTTTGTGTTTTGTGCTTTCCATCATGTTTACTGTTAGTACTCCCGTATGGGTGGTTAGTACTTCACTCTGGGTGGTGCGGGTTATTGTTTGCGTGTGTACTGTGTTCTAATTCCTGTGTTATGTTTCCTATATTCTATTTATATTACATTTACTATGTTATGCATCATGTGTTATTATGTAACACATGATTTATTGTGTATTATTAATTAATTTGTTAATTTTATTATGTATTATTAATTTATTTATTATGTAACACCCCGACACGGCCGACTGGCCGGGGAGCCGGTCGGCCGAGCGGACAGCACGCTGGACTTGTGATCCTGTAGTCCTGGATTCGATCCCAGGCGCCGGCGAGAAACAATGGGCAGAGTTTCTTTCACCCTATGCCCCTGTTACCTAGCAGTAAAATAGGTACCTGGGTGTTAGTCAGCTGTCACGTGCTGCTTCCTGGGGGTGGAGGCCTGGTCGAGGACCGGGCCGCGGGGACACTAAAAGCCCCGAAATCATGTCAAGATAACCTCAAGATATATATCTCAAATTCTGTTTTCCCATTGGTGGTGCATTGTTTTGTACACAAGGTTTCAGTGTGCAGTGTGGCACGTATTCTTTTGTCTGTGCTAAGTTCATGTGCCTGTTCTGTGTTTCTGGTTCTGTGGTATGGTGTCTACTGTTGTGTAGTGTGACACATGTTGCGTGTGTTTTACATTATATAAGTTTTGTTGTTGTTTGCTACCTTAGTTTTATTGTGTTTTCTTTTGCACACTATTGTAGTTACTGTCTGCATTTGGCACGCCCCACCTTGGTGGTGCAGGTATTCTTCTTGTGTGTTTCAATGTAAATTGTTATTTTTCTGTTTCTGTTTTCACTTTTACGTTATACCGCTATGTGCGCCATATTATGTGTTTCTTGTTATTATGTGTTCCTTGTTATTCTGTGTGTTTCTGTGAAGTGTTACTCTGTATGTTCTAAGTTGTTTTATGGATGATATTGTTTGTTGATGTGTGGTGAGGAGTTTCTGCTCGGTTTTTCTTTGGGTGCTTTGGTACCTTTTATGTTGAATTTACTTTATTTTACAAATAAAACAGAACAAATTTAAAAGTTTCCGACTTCATTAGATTTTTGCAAGGATCGTACAGAACAAGGTTTACACACATACCGAGAAGCTTTTGACGTATTCATACATTCGGGAATTGAACTCACCATAATTTAATGCAATGACATTAAAATCTATGCTGTTTCTATCTGATATGTGAGACATATTTATTAATAATCTCTATTTATCTATCATTAGTAAAATCATTTTACTGTCTTCATAAACTTTAAAATTCCGGGGAAAAAATGGGAATTAAGAATGGTAGTTTTTGTTGACAGAGAGGACAGCCCTTCACTCTGCAGCCCGGGGTGGTCACACTGACACGGTGGAGGTCATCCTTAACGCTGGAGCTTCCCTCAATGCCACAGATAATGAGGGTAAGAACCATACATATGATGCAGAACACAATAATTCAGTCATGTCTTTCAACACGGCAAATTTACGGTGTTACACCAATTTCATGTAGTCATACAATACATCATATATATATATATATATATATATATATATATATATATATATATATATATATATATATATATATATATATATATATATATATATATATATATATATATATATATATATATATACATATATATATATATATATATATATATATATATATATATATATATATATATATATATATATATATATATATATATATATATATATATATTGTCACAGAGATAAAACCATATTATGCACATGTACGCAGAGATAAAATAATACAATGTTCATATTAAGCCGTATGTATGTTGTTAATCAATACATCATACAGATGCAGACATCAATGACAGTGTATTGTTTTCTTGAACAATAGCCAAAATTTTTAGTAGAACACATTGCACATAATAAATAGCGAACCAATAAACAGACTGTTACGGCCTCACTTAGCCAGTAACCGGGTTTTTTTTATATCAAACTCTCTATCGAGCCTTAGTGTCTTTTCTTCATTGATACAACCCCAAGTCATAGGTTAGTTATTAAGAACTGGCAGTAATTGCAATCGAACGGGAAAGGGGTAAACAACGCTAAACAAAACCATCACAAAATGTACTTCGTATCTATATACGCATATGTACAGCACATAACACCGCAGGTGTTACTTCCACACAGGACACAACAAACGAACGTCTGTGATATTCTAACCCGGCGAGTCCACTTCTATCATACAACACTCAAAGTACCCTCCCTGAGTCTGTCTTCTATGGTCCTCATGCCAGCGAGTTCACTTTTCTCAGTAAATCATGGGCCAGTCCTCTACAGTATCGTCACGGTGTCAAAATACCCCTTCTACTCCCCAGCAATACACTGGCAGGGGTCTTCAGCAACACTCTGGCTGGCTTCCTCTAAAAGACAGGGACTATAAACAAGCCTTAACATAAGAGGACAGACGGACAATAATTTCATCTCATAACTCAACAACGGCCTGTTTTGATCAAGCCAAACCAGTTATGACTACATATGCTTTGGTCATTCCTTAATTGCAAAATTTACCTTTATTACATATACCTTTTGGCCATTTATATTGTAATGTCATTATATACACGTGTATGCTGCTGAATTCTATTAGTTTGTATATCATTATGTTATATTATGATTTATCGTTAATGTTTGTTACTTTTTATTTTATATTTACATGTGAAAGCATGCTACATAAATACAAATAAAAACAAGTAATAAAAAAACTACAAATTACAAAGAAGCACATCAATAGGCACAACCCAATCCCACACAAATACATGAAAACATGCATATACAGAAGTACATGCAACAGAAACATACGAAAAGACAATACATAAGTCAGCCCAAAACAAACAAAAAAAGCAGCACAAGGTACAAACAAAACAAGTAAATAACAGAACAAGCCCCAAAGAGCCCACAACAAAAGCATCAAAACGTAAGTGACAGAAGTGGGAAGGCAACGCCTTCACATATTTATCCACTATACTACTCAACGTGTCTGTAGACGCTTGACGGGTGGTGCGCAATGTGCCTCAGGGATCTTATATGTGTAGCGTAATATTCAAATCTCCCGTGGCTACATGGGGTTCACATCAGTTTCCTCAAGGCTCTTTTAAACAGATGGCATTTAAAAAAAATCGTGGGCAACATTCCCGGGTGTGAGGGCCTCAGTACTGAGTGAGCAACCAAGACTGCTGCACGCAGCATGAGCTCACAGCACTGCTCTTCAGCTTGTGACCACAGCATCGCCTAATAATATAAAAAAAATATATATGTAACTGGCATTACTTAGACATAATAGTATTACAGAAGAGCCTGAGTGTGATAATGACTGTGTACAATGCTCAAATATCAGTGAAGCAATGCTGTTCACGATGTTCACAGCACTAGCCACAGCACCACAGCATTATTTCGTCCATCTAGGAATCTTCAAACGACTTCTTATGTGCCTTTACAAAATAAACTTGTGGTCAATTATTCATTGTCAGGATTTAGGGACTAGGATTATGATAATAGCAGGATTGTGGTGATAATTAGTCCTGTGCATAGTATTGTGGGAGGAGGAATTTTAATGGGGGAGGGAGGGAGGTAATCGAGGTAGCATCACTGTAGCATTGCTTGGCTGTCACCATTGTTTTGCTCACCATACTTAGTGGTTCACTATGGTGAACACATAAGTACATGGGTATATACAGTATGTGTATATAGTGTAATAATAGCAACAGGAGTATGTTGGGAGGAGCCATTTTGGTGAGGGAGGTGGAGTCGTTCTCGTAGCGTAGTCGTCTGCTGTGTGACATGTCATGCAGTGGATGGTGGCCACTGTGCTGTTTGGGCACAATACCAGCTTAGTTATATAGTTATGATGAATAAAATATGTAGAAACGTATACACAACGTGTGTAAATAGTGTAATGAAAACAATAACAGTATGTTGGGAGGAGGAATGTTGGGGAGTAAGATCTTAGTTGTATAGTTATGGTGAGTAAAACATGTAGATACGTATACATAACGTGTGTAAATAGTGTAATAAAAACAATAACAGTATGGTGGGAGGAGCAATGTTGGGGAGTAAGGAGTACGCTAGGTATTGGAGGAGTGAGAGAGGGCTGGCTGGGTGTAGCAGCTCACACTCGTAAAGTTCTGAGTGTGTTGATTGTGAATGAATATAGTGTGATATAGTGTATAGAGCGTAAATATGTTGTAAATATACATTTTGGTGAGGAGCCATTTTGGTGAGGGAGGTGGAGTCGTTCTCGTAGCGTAGTCGTCTGCTGTGTGACTTGTCTTGCAGTGGATGGTGGCCACTGTGCTGTTTTGGACACAATACCAGCTTAGTTATATAGTTATGATGAATAAAATATGTAGAAACGTATACACAACGTGTGTAAATAGTGTAATGAAAACAATAACAGTATGTTGGGAGGAGGAATGTTGGGGAGTAAGATGTTGGAGGAGAGGGAGGGATGGCTGGGGGTGGCTGCTCTCACTCGTGGAGTTCTGAGTGTGTTGATGGTGAATGTATATAGTGTGTGATAGTGTATAGTGTGTAAATATGTTGTAAAATATACATAAATGAACATGAAACATTGGATATATGAGCAATATATGTGGACACATTTGTGACGCATGTAACACAGTATCTTGGGACAGTACGGATGTTCTACTGCCATAATATTGTGTACGTGTTCATTATACATAGGATTGGTAAGAAAAAACTAAACAAATGTATTTGAAAATGTACGCATAAAATGAACAAAAAATTATTTGTTGCAACTCGCACATGTTGAAGCTGGCACGCGACTTCCTCCGGGAGTCTACGTCACAGACGACCACAAAATCGTGACGTCACATGCCATTTATCGTACCTCATTGCAGCCTAAGTAAGTAAAAATCGATTTTTTCATATCTGCGATCAGCGAATGATATTTAACATTTTTAAAAACAAAAAAACAAATGTTGCTAAGAATTTATTTCCTGTGCACAGAGGGGGGGGGGGGGGGGGGTGCCATATTTGCAGCCCGTGCAGCACAGCGGTTAAGCGGATAATCCTTTACCAGAAAACGCAAACAGTAAGCATTCCATACGATCCGGTCAACTTCCTGAAGACGACCTCCAGACTTTCCCCAATGGCACGACATCAAATTAGGAACCTCATAGACGAAAGCCCGCACACTGGGTACCCACATGGTGGACGAGCACCAGGGAATCGGCCACACCTGGATCCCCTTACTGGGTCAAGACTCCTTAGGAGCAACCAGCACAGTGCCCCCTGATATGGCGACCACTCTGTTGGAAATATTCAACAATTATTTTCATCCCCAATACAATAGAAAGTATTTCCTGTATTAGGCGTCATGATCATCTAATATTCATTTACTAATCCTTCGTACAATGGGATGTATTTCCTGTACTGAGTGTCATAATTAACTAACACTACTAATCCGTAGTTTAGTGATACAGAATTCATTGAATTAGGATGTGGAACGTCATGTAATTTTCCCTAGAATCGTTGCAGTGTTGCATCAGCCAGCCACAGGGAATAATTTTCCACATATCTATAAACCCAACAGAGTCCAACCATTCACTTTCCTTTATTAAGGATAAATCATTTATTAATAAATTTACCTTATTATACTAAAGTTTACTGGAATTCCCTTACCCAGCTAGATAGCTGTTCCAGTAAATAATATTATAATCAAAAACAATTTCCACTTCCAAGCTTTCTCGTTTTATTTGTGCAGTCTACATTAACCAACTTGCACTACGAGAAATTATATTATCGTATAATGCATCTATTTATAACATAAATATTCGTCATAAACATTTCCTTCCCTATTAATCTTCAAATAATTAAATATAATTTATGTTCGGGGCTCCCACTGGGAGCTATTGCACATGTGCGCGTGCCCGAGAGGGAAGGGAACTCTCGCCATATTCTTGGAAGGGAACTCCACTGGCAGCAAGGTGTACCGAAGCGGTCCTTCCAAATCTTACAATCCTCTTAGCATCCGTACATCATCATTCGTCAGATTGAGGACGCAGGTTTCAAGGATCATGGACACCAGTGAGGCTGTTACCTCACTAAATTTGTTTATTGGGCTCATTAATGAATATTTATGCAGGTGCCATGTCGTCACGCTGTAGGCGAAAAAATTAATCCCATGCGAGTGCTACTCCCACCTCTCCATTTATTTAGATATTGCATTTATGTGTTTAAATACTAGTTTGGAGTGGAAATTATGTAAGTTAATTATTGCAACATGGTGCAACACAACTGAGGAGGTGTGTGACTATCATATACTCACGTGTTCCCAGGATCACTATCTCAGGGCTGATTCCAGAGTGTTATAGAGATTGGACTCCACCTACGTTTCTCTGTCACATCTGAGAACTTATTAGTATTCATTGTAGATAGTTTCCTCTCACTTGTGAGAGTCAATGCATTTCCAATTAATTGCATATTAATTATATACATGCTTGATCATTAATATGCAGTAGTATTTTTACATAACATTTAATTAACCATTATACATGCATAATTTATAGTCCATGTATCTGCATTTATTCCTATTATGTATGCAATTTACTATTACATTATATGAATTATGTAGACTAACCTCTTAGAATATGCCCCCCTCCCCCCAAAAAAATGTGTCATGCGACGTGGTTCTAGAATGTATAGAATTTTACATTTCATTGCATAAGAATAGAATAATAGACTATTGCATTTAATCACAGAGATCCATAAGCCACTGGTTCTCTCATTTAACATCGTATTCCGGTCCTTTGAGCTTTCTTAGAATTATATATAAATTTGGCATTCATAGAATTATACATTTTGTTAGTATAAACTAGAACCAGATATCCCCACATATTTTATGGTCATTCGAACCGAGATAGTCTAGAGAGCTAGACTATTATTAACGAACCAGAATTAATATTAATCTATACTGGCTCTCAGACCAACATATTTTATGATCCTCAGCTACAAACTAGTATAATCAGTAGAATATAGCCAAAAGTTAGGCTGTCTACAGTTTATAAAATTTATCATCCCTGACAACATTATACTCTTTAATTAAGTAGTATTGTCAGGTGCTTGGATATAAGCATAGAATCCACAGCAGCATATCTGTCACACACGGAATTCACAGCAGCAAGATACCTGCCACACATATAATCATTTATAGTAGTTGGATATTTGTCACACATATAATCACTTGTATATACTTTATATAAATCTAAATTATAAAAACAACAAAAACATAGCACTATCCTGAATTTGCACCATTAGCATTACTGTATTTCATGCCAACTCATAGAGGTAGGTTTTAGACTTGAATTGTACTGAGTAGTGTACAACTCTAGTCTAACTTATTTTTCTTAGCCTTCCCCTAACTAGGTGGGTGATGTGGGATGGCAGCGTCAGCTGACTGGGTCCCAGACTTATGCATACTAATGTCTCCTGTTTTGTTTGTGGGAGTCGGGGGTAAACTGGGCTGATCTATTACTGCAGGAGTATTTCCCAGCAGAAGTCCGTAAACTGCACGGCCATTCTGCATGGCTCGTATTTTACCCTTGGACATATGGTGTATCAAACAAGAGAAAGTAAGTAATTATAAAAAGAAGGCACCAAACCGGGAAGGCTATGTAGCACCATCAAATGTGCAGGATAATCAGAGGGCGCTAAACATCACCAAGGATGCCAATACGAGAACAGAAACGCATAAGGTGAACTATATCAAAAGTATCCACGTCACCAAGAATACAACCCGATCTCGCACTTTCTTATAGTCAATATTGACTTATTAAATACGTGCATATGTGACATACTAATTTATTGTGAATATTTTAGTTTACCTTGAAAAGCTATATAGAAAACACCGACCTTACCTAACCTAACTTAGTTTACCTTGAAAAGCTTCATAGAAAACACCGACCTTACTTAACCTTCTTAGTATGTTAAGATAAGCATCTTATTGTTTTGTAATTACAATTATTACTTAAATTAACCTGCACCTATAATTGGTTAAGTAATAATTGTAATTACGAAGCAATAAAATGCTTATCTTAACATACTAAGAAGGTTAGGTAAGGTCGGTGTTTTCTATGAAGCTTTTCAAGGTAAACTAAAATATTCACAATAAATTAGAATGTCACATATGCATTTATTTAATAAGTCAATAATGACTTAAAGAAAGTACGAGAACGGATTGAAGAATACTATCGAGGGACAAGCGGCCGCAGGGGTACGGTCGGAAAACAAGACACACGCTCATCCCGGAAGTCAGGACATTCAACAAGGATATGCACGACCGTAAGAGGGACAATGCAATTTGGACAATAAGGAGCAGGGCGGCGCTCCATCAAGTGACCATGAGTTAAGCGAGTATGGCCAATACGCAACCTCGAGAGACCCGTTTCCCATTGCTGGTTATGGTGGTAGGAGGACGGCCACGAAGATACACAACTCTTAAGAGTACGCAGTATGATTCCAGTAACAGAAGACCAACATGCCTGCCAACGGGTAAGGATGGAGGTTTGGATAACCGGGTAAAAATCGGAATTAAGAATACCTTTACGAGAGATGGGACAAGAGCGGACAGCTTCCCTGGTGGCAGCATCCGCATGCCCAATTAAAGAGACACCAATATGGCTGGGAACCCAATAAAACTCAACCGACTTAAATTTATTGTGAATAAGAAACAGCCAATGCTGGATCTCGACAACCACTGGATGAACCGGACTAAAGGACCCGAGAGCCATGAGGGAGCTACGAGAGTCAACAACAACTACAAAGGAAGATTAACAACGAGAAAGCAGGAGACGAAGAGCAAAGAGAATAGCATAAAGTTATGCTGTGAAGATGCTTGTCTCCGGAGGTAAGCAACACATATAAGTGCAATCAGGAAAAACAACAGAGTAGCATACACCGTCCGCAGACTTAGACACATTGGTGAAAATGGAAACGGAGCGGGAGTGAGAAGAACAGTGCCCAAGGAAAAGGTGTAGGAGGGATAAAAGCTTTAATGATGGGGGTTAAGGATGTACAAAACTGCGGAAGGGGGACTCTCGATGGGGGCAAAGAAGGAACAACATGAGGGGAAATATTAGAAATACGAACTGAAAGAATCCTGTAAGCGAGATAACCGGACAGAAAGAGGGAGGTGGTGAAGAGGAACAGGGACCGCAGGAGGGGCAAAAGTTAAAGCACGGCAGTGGCAAGAAGAAGGATGTGGCTAGGGCCGCGCAAGATAGCGAAGACAGGAGCGATCACAGCGGTCGTGGAGAGATTGGAAGCCAGTGTCAACATACAAGCTGAGGACGGGAGTCGAATGAAAGGCACCAGAACTGAGGCGATACCCAGTATGGTGCAAAGCATCAAGATGGTGAAGAGTAGAAGGAGAAGCAGATGAGTAAGCAGAGCAATCATAATCGAGCTTAGATAGGACGAGAGAGGAATGTAAAGTAAGTAGAGTGCACTTATCCACTCCCCGAGAAGTATGGGACAATACCTAAAGGAGGGTTAGGGCCTTTGAGCATTCAACACGGAGGTAAGAGATACGGGGCGACCAGGCCAAACGAGTGTCGAAAATCAACCCCCAAAAGCTTAGCGGAATTCTTGAACACAATGGGGTGACCATAAAGCGACAAAGAACGACACGCTTCCGAGTAAGTCATAACACACGTCTTAGACGTAGAGAACCTGAGGCCATGATCGGTGGCCCAAGACGACACGTCATCAATCGCATATTGAAGCCGGCGTTGAAGGAGAGGCGAATCATCACCCTGACAGCAAAGGGTAAGATCGTCGACAAAGAGAGCAGAGAAGGCGCCTGAAGGAAGAGAGGGAAGAAGATCATTGAAGGCAACCAGAAAAAGAGTAGTGGTCAGAAAACTACCCTGGGGCACACCTTCGTATTGCTGAAAAGAAGCAGAGAGAGAGCAGAACCAAGGCGCACCCGAAAGGAACGACGAGAGAGGAAGCTGCGGAGAAAGAGAGGGAGATGACCATGAAGGCCAAAAAAATGAAGTTGGTATAGAAAATGATATCGCCAAGTGGTGTCGTAAGCCTTTTCCAGGTCAAAAAGGATGGCAACAACTGAGGTCTTCGCAGCAAAAGCAGTACGAATATAGACCTTCAAGTTCACCAGGACATCTGTTGTGCTGCGGCACTAGCGGAAACAAAATTGACAAGGGAAGAGGTGGTGATGGTGTTCTAAGATCCACATCAGACGAACGATAACCATACGTTCAAAGAATTTGCAGACAACTTGTGAGGGCAATAGGGTGAAAGTCCTTAGGGGATGTTCCCAGAGACCCTGGTTTGTGAACAGGGAGGACAACGACATCGAGCCAGTTCTCTGGGACTGACGACCACTCCCAGATCAGATTATACAGACTTAGAAAATACTGAGAAGTGCACGGAGGGAGATGGCGAAGCATCTCATAATGAATGCCATTGGAGCCCGCCGCTGTAGAACCACAGAGGGCCAGGGCAGACCGAAGTACAGAGAGAGAGAAGGAATCGTTATAGGGAAGGCGAAGATGAGTACAGAAATCCAAAGGACAAAATTTAGGGACAGGTTTACGAAGAAGGAAAGATTGGAGATGATGAAAACCAGAGCTAGTAGAAGAAAAGTGGGAACCCAGTTCGGTAGCGACCTGCAACGGGTCCGCCACAAGAGTGCCATGGAGGTGAAGGACCGGTGAGACATCGGGAACGAACTTACCCGCTACCTTACAGATACGCTCCCAGATCTGCGGCAGAGGAGTTTCGGACGTAATGGTGGAGACATAAGACGCCCAACATTCACGTTTAGCCGTACGGATGGCCCTACAGGCCACGACACTCGCCTTCCGAAATAAAAGAAATGAATCGGCCGTCTGTCGACGGTGGTGCCTCTTCCAGGCTGCATGCTTAGACCGGATAGCCCGAGCACAGTCTGTATTCAATCAGGGAATGCACTTCCGGGGGCCCCGAGAGGAAGAGCGAGGAATAGAGCAGAGGGCAGCGTCGAAGACGGTGTCATGAAAATGGAGGAGAGTGCGAGGGAGAGGTCAGAGAGAGCAGCACTGAGGGTAAATAGGTTTCAGTCTGCCTTAGCAAACTGCCAACTAGGTAAGGAGAGGGGAGGGTAAAAAGAGAAAAAGGTAACAAGGATGGGGAAATAGTCACTGCTATGGAGGTCATCAAGAACCTGCCCCGTGATATCTAAGTAAAGAGAAGACGAGCAAAGAGAAAGATCAAGACAGGAAAGGGTGCGAGTCTGACAGTCAAAATGCGTGGGCTCACCAGAATTCAGAAGAGACAGGGAAGAAGAGAGGATGAACGGCTCAAGAAGGCGACTCCAGGTGTTTGTCAGAACATCACCCCAAAGAGAATGGCGACAATTGAAATCACCTAGCAGGAGCACAGGCTCCGTCAAGGAGTCCAGTAGATGTTTCAGATCGGGAAGAGAAAGCGGGACACTCGGCGGGAGATAAATGGAACAAACGGTGTACCATTTCCTCACAAAGATACGAGCAGCAGAACAATGGAGAGGCGAAGGAAAAAGTAAGGGGACAAAGGGAACATCAGAGTGAATCAAGAGAGCAGAAGAGTTAGGAGCCCCAGCAACAGCCGGGAAGGGGGGGAGAGAAAGGAATAGCCACGAAAGCAACCAGGTCGAGCTCCCAACATCGGATCCTGGAGACGGAAACAAAGGGGCGAATACCGCGAAATCAGAAGCTGGAGTTCAAGGAAATTGGCGAAATAACTACGAACGTTCTATTGAAGAATATACATCGACGAGAAGAGGAAGGAAAGCAACAGGAAACAACGAAGAAACAAAAGCGAAAAGGGAACACAGCACATTAAAGAAGCGCAGGATCAGGGGTCAGGATCAGCAAAGTCAGGGTTAGGGGCCATGGGTAAACTGAATAAAGAAGGAGGGAAATGAGCTAGAGGACCGATCAGGGGCGGACGAGTAGGGTCCAGAGGAGGAAGTGGGGGGATAACCGAGGGTCAAGGACAGCAGCAGGAGGGGCAGAAACCAGGGGATGCACCTCAGCAAGGGCACGAACCGAGAGGAAAGCGGGGGCCAAAGAGACCTGAATAGCAGGAACAGGGGGCGTAACCACCGAAACAGGATTGGACGGAGCGAGAGAGTCAGAAGTAGGGGCCGAGGAAGAAAGTGAAGCCTTTTTACCCGCCGGGGAGGAGGAAGGAGAGGAGCCAGGCTTACGCTTCTGACTCAAAGAGACAGGTGTTCCAGCAACTACGTACTGGGCAACAGAAGAAGCAGAACGAGAGCATACACGACGGCTGTTGGGAGAGCGATGGACATCAGCCCGTACTGACAGGCGGCGTGGAGAGCCAATAGATGGAGAAGGATGGGAAGGAGGATCGGAGAGAGACGAGGAAGAAGACACAGGAGATATGACAGACCGGGTAGAAAGAAGGGGAACCCCAGACAGAGGACCAGAAGGGGGACCCCTCGGGACAGAACACAAAGGAACAGAGGAGGGGGCAGTGGGCGTATCAGGGTCCAAATTCTGGAAACGGTTTTGAGTCTGAGGAAGGTGGGAAGGACGAGGAGAGGAAGAACGTAACATGCGAGCTTAAGAGATATTAGCATAAGGTGGGAGCCAGCAACCTGGGTGCCTCGCCTCAGGAGAAGACAAACGCTCCTGGTGCTTCAAGTTGAGGACGGCTGCCTCAAGCTTGTAATGTATACACGCACGGGAGAAGGTAGGGTGGGCCTCACTACAATTAAGGCAGCGAGCCTGGGGAGAAGTACACTCCGACTTAGAGTGACCATCGCCCCCACACAAAGGACAGAAAGAGACAGTTCCAGACAGTGAAGGGCACCATGCCCAATCTCCAGCACTTATTATAGAGCCGAGGAGAGGGAATATACTCCTGGACGGAGCACCTGACACCAGCAAGAATGACAGAGGGCGGACAGGTCCTACCATCAAAGGAAATCTTCACAACCCGAAAGGGTAGACGGCGACGACTACGAGGGGGACGAGTAAACGAGTGTACCTGGTGGACAAAATTGCCCTGGGCATCGAGGATATGACGAATATCTTTGTGGCAGTCCTGGAGATTCCGAACACCAGTAGCAACATAGGGGTGGGAGGAGAATAGTGCCAACACTGGCATTCAACCGAGCGTTCTTGGAGACCCGAACAGGGGTCTCGCCAAGGCGGCCAAGTTGCAGGCTGCATCCTGAGAAGGAGCAGCAACGACACGTGTACCGAGACGGGTGGGGTGGAAAGTAACAGGCATCTACGTAATTAACAGGGTGCCCATGGGGGGGAAAATCGTCAGGAGGTGCAGAATCAAGAGGGAGGAGATCAAAGTATTTAGGCCACAAAGGGGGACCAAACAAGGCTTGATATGCTTGATACCGGGAGTAGTCAGAAAGGTCAAAGGACGAGCAAGGTCGGGGCCCAATGCAGCGGGGGCTACAGAACCTGGTCTTCCATCACTGTCCAACTCTGGGGCTTGGTCGCCCTCCTCACGAGCCTGAGCAGGTAAAAGAGGAACAGAATTCGACATAAGTACGAAACACAAAACATTCATCCACGAATGTGCCCCCATACCCATCATGGAGCCACAATTAGAGGCAGGACACCCAACAAGAAGCTATTGCCGATCATGTCGGGGCCCCCTAGGGGTGCGTCGTGAGTATACGCCCCACAAACGCCGCCTTAAGAACCGTCAGTCCGTCGAGATCGGGTTCAGTGATGAAAGGGGGATTGACAATCAAAGGTTCCCCTCGCTCTCGACATTGGGTATTACAGTTCTATGGATGCAAGAGTATGCCTCCTCAAGCACCCAGGCGTCAAAATAGAAGAAGTCCAAAAGAATAACAAAACAAGCAAAAGGTCAGCGGGAAACGACAAGCAGATAGGAGAAGAGGGGGGAGAAAAACGAAACATAAGGAAAAGGAAAAACGATGTGGCACAATTAGAAAAGACAGCAGCAGGAGCATAAGGCCACAAAAGGACAGAGGACTGTCCCATGGAGCATCACACTATAGCAGCGGACCACCAAGCCCTCTCACGGCACTAATGAACCAAGAGAAAGACTTCCACTATGTCTTTACTATATCAGTCGGGAAATCGTACACGGATACTGGGACCTGCTTCACTCCCTGGTGCTACAAAACTCTTCCCTACCATGTTCTTAGCCGCTCCTTTATCTCTGAAGACTTTAGTTCAGTCACCATTTACTACACCATTTGCTGTTTCTAACATATGTTACATGGGTCCCTTCCCTTTATTGAACTGACAACTGCAATTTGAGTATTAGGTTGCCCCTCTTTCCTGAAATGTTCTTCTTACACTCAGCTGCTCTCTGGCCAGGTATTCCACAATTATAACACCTTGGCCCATATCCTTAGGGTTGTTGGCTGCTTTATGTTGACACTGCTTTTGAGTTTCGCTTCTCTACCGTATGTATGAGAGTAACTTTTGATGGTCGGCGGCACATCCCTTGTGCTCGTTTTTTGCTTCAGTCCATAGGTCGGTTTGTTCAGCCATAGAGGTGTTGGACTCTATGACTCCCTCCTTGAGATTTACTCATAGAGCGGGTTTGCAAGCAATCAAGAACTGCACATCTAACATCAGCTCATAAAATGACCCCCTGCTTGGGCACAATTTTCATTAATACATAATACCTAGTGTGACCTGAGTCCAGCCTCCGCAACAACCCTAAATTAATCGTATAATGAGGAAGTTCTCCATCATGTCATCCGCAGTGATACCGAATCCTCTAATTAACGTGATCTTCAAGGCGTCATAATCACCGGGGTGGTGATGTCCCAGACCTTGATAGAGGTCCAGAGCTCTCCCTTTAACAGTGTGGCATATGCTCCGGTCCACAGTGATCACTTCCACTCAGCGTCAGAGGCCATGCGTTCAAATCGTCTGATGTATGCATTCACTGAGTCGATTTTCTCGTCGAGAGGAACTGAACAGTTCAGCTCCCTGTTCTGCTGAACAGTTCTGTGCCTGGTCATCCTATCTTTCAGGCGCTTGAAAGGCAGCGATGTGCTCACTGCGCAGCCATCCCTTGCTGTGCATTCCACATTTCTGTGAGATAATTAGCCTTTTCTTCTCCTTTGAGATTCTTGCCCTCGGCCTGATCTCTAATGTCAATGATAGTGAATTCACCCAGGGGTGTAGCATTTACTCTGTTGGTGAATCCCATAGTTGTCTGTTGACAGACGAACTCTCCCTTCCTCGGAAGGATTCTCCTTAAATATTATGCAAGGTCCGCGGCCCCCTCTCAATATTCCTTTGGATGAGCAGAAATACCCCCAACCACGCTGACAACCGTGTTGTCTTCCACTGGGATCTGCTTTCCACGCTCGTCACTTCCCGTGGCTTCATCTACCGTGATGAAGCTGCTGTCAAGTGTCTTGACTACATCCCATGTGCTTGCTTGCAATATATGTTGCAAGCAAGCTCTTGCTTGCTTGCAACATGGTAGCAGCAACATGGTAGCAGCTACCCACTGCTACCATGGTAACTTTTGCCACAGTAACCTTAATACGTCTAGTTATGCGATCAAGAATTGTACGTTTACAACAATCACTGCGGCTATCAACCATAACCCTTCAGGCTGTAAATTGTAAGCTATATCACCCCAGCTACAGTATTAAGCCTGTCCTTGCAGCAGAGAAAAATAATCAAGACTGCTAACAGGGGATGGGGAAGGAACGACCAATTGATATCAATGTCCTTTAAATAACTTAGAGCACTGGATGGTAATACACGGTTACTTAAAAACAAACTAACACTGACACCACTTCTCCAAATTCGGGGTAATTAGGCAAACTGACTCTGGAGAGACCAGTCAATTAGTGATTGTGGACTTTAATGTTTTAATGTTTTTAAAAGTAGCACAGATCAACCGGGACTTAAAGTTTTTAAATGATTACAGAATGAATGGAATTCCTTTTAATATTTATTTAACCCCAGACAGGGGGAAAATGTATAACACCAAAAAATCTGGAAGATCACCAAATATGTACCCTGTCAGTTCAGGACCTATGACTCACACTAAATTACGGGAAAAGAATGAATGACACAGGAGAAGACGTATATGCATTTCATTATTCAAAATTGACACTGAAAACCTTCCTTATCTAAATAAATTCCTATCTTCTGAGTCAAATGGAGATGGCCACACCAAATGCACATAAACTCACACAGCACTTTACCGTTCTCTTGCAATACTCAGCCAAGATGTTTTTGTGCCTTCCTCTGCCTGGCATGCTGTCTACCTCTCCCCTTGCTCACAAGAAACCAGTTTTCTTCTCACATTAACTAAATTTTTGTTCCCTATCTTTCAAGTGAAGTCTGGCTCCACCCACTGAAGGCTTCTTTTGCCTCTGGAAACTCCGCCTATTTTTGGCCTACACTCAATGACCCTAAACCAGGCCTAGGTGACCTGACCACACTGCCAATGAACACATGGCACTCGCTCCTGACCTATGAAAATACTTAAAGACTTCCAGGAGGTGGGGTATTCTCATAAAAACTGGATAAAACTGGTTCAAACCGGAGACATTGAGACTCAGGATTTTCTTACGACCACCAACACAGAGGGATACCTTGGACCAATGTTTATGTTACCTGGTGGCGTGATGAATAACTTCCAGCCATCAAGGAAATGAAGAAGAGAGGGAGAGGGAGGGGAGGAGAGGGGGAAGAGAGGGGAGAGGGAGACGTCTTCATGACTAAGCTGACTGTTACGACTCCCTCTCTCTGAATTTAAGACAAGTCATGTGTATGAAAATAAAGCAAGATTTTTCTTATCCTTTACACTAATCATTAAAAAAAAATTGGACCAATGCCTCGAACCGCCCAAAAATATTTTAAACCTAGCTAACTCCATTACAATAACAAGTCATATGTTAATTGCAGATTATAACAAGACTGATAATAACTATAATTAACACATACAATAAGTACTGATGGCCATCACATTAAATCCCGATTGTCCATTGTTGGCAGTGCAGCACATCTTCCCAACTCATCTGGAAAGAACAAAACATCCTAAACCTGACCTGATATCTGTATAAATAAAAATGAAAATTTTCGTATGTTCAAAATCGCTAATCACCGAAAGTTGTTCTCCAATTGCTTTGAAATTTTAACACAACTTTCCATTCGCATCCGAATGGAAAGTTGTGTTAAAATTTTTTAGTAGTAGCAGGTTTTTTATACATACTATATTGATGTCACGTCTGGGACTGGAAAAATATGATTTTTCTGAAAAACTGTTTTTCCATGTGTTTTTCGTGTGAAGGAAATCTTCAAAACCTTCTGACCGATTGCTTTGAAATTTTGACACAACTTTGCATTCGAATTGGCGCATGGTTTCAAATATCTATTATATACAGACCTCACCTGTGAGAGGATTAAACATGCATTTTTTTAAAACAGCGCCATCTGTTGGACATAAAAGCAACACACGCTGTAATCTCCATAAGTTCTTCACCTATAGCTTTGAAATTTTGATACAACATTCCATTCAAATACTTGCATGTTTTTATATACCTGCTATATAGATGCCACACCTGAAACAGGTAAAAAACATGCTTTTTGAAAAACAGCGCCATCTGTTGCATATATTAGCAACACACGTTATCTTAAATATGTTACGATTCCATTTCAATGTTTCCGATTGCATTCATAAATTGAATTTTCATAGAGTTCAGTTTATTTTCATTTTCATTCATTTATTTTGTATGACATTGCGTTGGAATTGAGCTGTGTTATTTTCCATTCCGTTCATTTCGTAAGTATAAGTATAGATGCCACACCTGTGACAGGCATTTTTTTTTTTTAAGAGTGGGTAATGGTGGGGAGGATGAGGGGGCGGCGGAGTGAGGAATGGTTGGGAGGCCGAGGAGACGAGTGAGGGGGGAATGGTGGGGAGGACTGGGGGACAGGGAAGGTTGCTGAGCCACAGCAATGCGTGGCAGGTACTGCTAGTAACTGAATAAAAATATCCTTACCTATCAAAATATAATCTAACTAAAATAATTAGATAGCCTTCTGCAATCAAAGTGTTTCCTTCTTGAGTACGTAACACATAAAAATCGAAAGAGTTCTGAAACCTTCAATAATTTAGGAGAGGAACACTTAACTCATTAAAGTCGTAGTGTTCCACTCGACATCTGTGGTAAGTTTCTGCCACATAAGTCTCATAAACAAACATTAAAAAATATTCAATGTCCAAATGACACTCTCTTAAATCCTAATATCACAGAGTTTTCCTTATATTATTTATTATTCCTTATACATATTTCCTCATGGTTCCTTATTTAACAAGGTTCTCTCTTTACCCAACAAACCACTGAACATCCAAAACAAAAAACATCATTTATATTAATTACAGTCTCTTGAACCCATGATAACTAGACAGCTCCACAACTGTGCTGACGTTCTGGAGAACCTTACTAGATACATTTTCCAATATAGCATCTTACTGGACAGCTTATCTAGAGACAGTCTTACGATTCTAGGATTTTTTGACAAGTATAATTGTCTTGTTCCCACTTTTCAAGGTTTCAGTTTCTAGATTTCCCCTTTTCCAGATTTCCATTTCCAGGTATTAAGATGATCGTACTCAAAAGATGGATTACCCAAGATAACTGAACAAACCAATTAAACAAAATTAACTTCTTACCATTTCTGTCCTACCACCCTGCTGTCGCCACTGGGTGAATCTAAAACAAAACTTTTTTAGTGAACCTTCAGCTCGCTAAAATGATATAGCTTATTACTCATCTTGGAGCTCACAAGCAGTCCTGGTGGATGAGACTATTAAGAGAAGTCTGTTAAATAGCTGAACAGAGCTTCGACGTGCAACAGTGTCTCGCGATGGGAGCGGACATCGAGTGGCGTTGAAGTGGGAGGCGTATTGGCAAGAACACACGACTCCCGACCACAGTTCCTGACTTACGTCATCTTCCGGCGTTTACTTAATGTCACGAGACTACATGGATGAAAACATCTTCCGTGAATACCCTCATACAGCTGACCTTGGGCCGATGGCATAATTATGCACCCTCTTTGCGAATCAACCGCACTCTGTAGGGAGATTGTGCCTTTAGTAAGGTGACCGCCTCGTTATGCTTCCAGTTACCTCAGACGACGTATCCATATATGATGAGAGGTGCCTCTCATCATCATCATTTATTGTGACGGGATGAGTACTGCAACTGGCATACTTCCTCCTAGAAGTATGCCAGTTGCTTCATTCACTTCCGGTTTGCCTGCAATCTTGACGACGCGGCTGATAGGTGATATTGGTGACATTGAGACAGCTAATCCACGATGATCTTAATCATTGACATCTGGCAACTGCTCCGTGTAGACAGCATACTGGGCCAGGACATCCTCGTTAGTGACGTGAGGTGTCGACCGGGAAACTGGTCTAGTTGTCACCCACCCAGATTACCAATTTACGAGGTACTGGGTTTGATAGGGGTGGATTTTATGTAATGTACCTCCCCAATCTTATCAAAAGAATGCTCAAAACCGATCTCACTGACCTCAAACATGGTTTTGCGTGTGGATGGACTGGCTGGAATGGGTGTACAATCAGACCTGTGAAAGGAAAAACAACAACAACCGGCACGGATTATACTCTGGGTTTCTAAAGGTTGGAAAACCCCAGAGTAAGGTAAACTTTGCTACCTGAGTCATGCACAATTAGTAAATCCACACCATTGCCACTACAGGAAATTTATGAACTCTACTAATCCTGACTTAAGGAGTTAACTAATCTATACTGCACAGATCCATATTTTGTTATCATGGGGTGACAAGTAAGTAAGTAATACTTACAAATTACAAAAGAAGGTACCAAACCGGGAACGCTATGTTGCATCATCAAATGTGCGGGATAATCAGAGGGTGCTAAATATCACCAAGGATGCCAATACGAGAACAGAAACGCATAAGGCGAACGATATCAAAAGTATCCAAGTCACCGGATACTTTTGTATCAAAAGTTTACCGAGTCACTCATCCCGGAAGTTAGGACATTCAACAAGGATATGCAGGACGTAAGAGAAACAAAGCAATTTGGACAATAAGAAGCAGGGCGGCGCTCCATCAAGTGACCATGAGTTAAGCGAATATGTCCAATACACAACATCGCCAGAGCCGTTTTCCATCGCCGGTTACGGTGATAGGAGGACAGCCACGAGGACACACAACTCTTAAGAGTACGCAGTTTGTTACCAGTAACAGAAGACCAACAAGCCTGCCAATGGGTAAGGATTGAGGAATGAATAACCAGTTAAAAGTCAGAATAAGGAATACCTTTACGAGAGATGGGACAAGAGCGGACACCTTCCCTGGTGGCAGCATCTGCACACTCATTGAAAGAGACACCAATATAGCTGGGAACCCAGCAAAAGTTAACCGACTTAAATATACTGTGAATAAGAAACAGCCAATGCTGGATCTCGACAACCACTGGATGAATCGGATTAAAAAACCCGAGAGCCATGAGGGCACTACGAGAGTCAACAACAACTACAAAGGAAGATTGACAACGAGAAAGCAGGAGACGAAGAGCATAGAGAATAGCATAAAGTTCTGCTGTGAAGATGCTAGTCTCCAGAGGTATGCGACACATACAAGTGCAGTCAAGAAAAACAACAGAGTAGCCTACACCGTCCGCAGACTTAGACACATTGGTGAAGATGGAAACGGAGCGGGGGTGAGAAGAAAAGTGCTCAAGAAAAATGCATTTTTGAACCGTAGGAGGGGTAAAAGCTTTAGTGATGCGGGTTAAGGATGTACAAAACTGCAGAAGGGGGACCCTCCACGGGGGCAAAGAAGGAACAACACAAGGAGAAATATTAGAAATACGAACTGAAAGAGAATCCTGTAAGTGAGACAACTGGACAGAAAGAAAGAGGTGGTGAAGAGGAACAGGAACCGCAGGAGGAACAAAAGCTAAAGCACGACAGAGGCGAGAGGAAGGATGTTGCAAGGACCGCGCAAGATAGCGATGACAGTAGCGATCACGGTGGTCCTGGAGAGATAGGAAGCCAGTGTCAACATACAAGCTGAGGTCGGGAGTCGAACGAAAGACACCAGAACTGAGGCACAACCCAGTATGGTGCAAAGCATCAAGACAGTGAAGAGTAGAAGGAGAAGCAGACGAGTAAGCAGGGCAACCATAACCGAGCTTAGACAGGAAAAGAGAGGGATGTAAAGCGAAGAGAGTGTGCCTATCGCTCCCCAGGAAGTATGGGACAATACCCGAAGGAGGGTAAGGGCCTTAGAGCATTCAAAACGGGGGTACGAGATATGGGGCGACCAAGACAAACGAGTGTCAAAAACCAACCCCAAAAGCTTAGCGGAATCCTTGTACACAAGGGGGTGACCATAAAGCAATAAAGAAGACGGACAAAGAACGGCACACGTCCGAGTAAAGGTCATAGCACAAGTCTTAGACATAGAGAATCCTGAAGCCATGATCGGTGGCCCAAGACGACATGACATCAATCGCAAATTGAAGCCGGTGTTGAAGGAGAGGCGTATCATCACCCTGACAGCAAAGGGTAAGATAGTCGACATAGAGAGCGGAGAAGACGCCAGAAGGAAGAGAGGGAAGAAGATCATTGAGGGTAACCAGAAAGAGTAATGCTCAGAACACTAACCTGGGGCACACCTTCGTATTGCTGAAAAGTGGCAGAGAGAGAAAGGTACCAAGCCTCACCCGAAAGGAACGACGAGAGAGGATGCTTCGGAGAAAAAGAGGGAGATGACCACGAAGGCCAGAAGAATGAAGTTGGGATAGAATATGATATCGCCAAGTGGTGTCGTAAGCCTTTTCCAGGTCAAAAAGAACCGCAACAACGGAGGTCTTCGCAGCAAAAGCAGTACGAATATAGACCTCCAAGTTCACCAGGACATCTGTTGTGCTGTGGCACTTGCGGAAACCAAATTGAGAAGGGGAGAGGAGGTGATGGTGTTCTAAGAACCACATCCGACGAACGTTAACCATATGTTCAAAGAGTTTGCAGACACAACTTGTGAGGGCAATAGGGCGAAAGTCCTCTGGGGATGTTCCCAGAGACCCTGGTTTGCGAACAGGAAGGACAACGGCATCGAGCCAGTCCTCAGGGACTGACGACGACTTCCAGATCAGATTATATAGACTCAGTAAATACTAAGACGTGCACGGAGGGAGATGGCACAGCCTCTCGTGATGAATACCATCGGATCCCGCCGCCCTAGAACGGCAGAGGGCCATGGGAGACCAAAGTTCAGAGAAGGAGAAGGGATCATTATAGGGAAGTCAAAGATGAGTGCAGAAATCTAAAGGACGAGATTCAAGGACAGGTTTACGAAGAAGGAATGATTGGGGTAGATGAAAACCAGAGCTAACAAAAGAAAAGTGGAAACCCAGTTCGGTAGCGACCTGCAACGGGTCCACCATAAGATTACCACGGAGGTGAAGGACCGGCGAGACATCAGGAACGAACTTACCCGATATCTTGCGATACGCTTCCAGATCTGCGGCAGAGGAGTTTCGGACGTAATTGTGGAAACATAAGACGTCCAACATTCACGTTTAGCCATACAGATGGCCCTACGGGCCACTGCACTCGCCTTCCAAAATAAAAGAAAAGAATCGGTCTTCTACCGGCAGCGGTGTCTCTTCCAGGCTGCACGCTTACAGCGGATAGCCCGAGCAGTCTGCATTCCATCAGGGAATGCACTTCCGTGGTCCCCGAGAGGAAGAGCAAGGAATAGAGCGGAGGGCAGCGTCGAAGACGGTGTCATGAAAAGGAGGAGAGAGCAAGGGAGAGGTCAGAGAGAGCAGCACTGAAGGTTAATAGGTATATAGTCTGCCTCAAGAAATTGCCACCTAGAGAAGGAGAGGGTTTGGTGAAAAGAGAAAAAGGTAACAAGGATGGGGAAATGGTCACTGTCATGGTGGTCATTGTTACATATTCCTATTTAAGGAATACTCACATTGATTTACAGGGTAATGTTGATTATGTTTTGTTCTTGCATGGGGGCATGAATATATATATATTTTTACTTGTCATATACTTTGGGAACACAGTTGAGAGGAGCGGGCTTCCTCTAGTCACACGTCCAGGACCTGTGAGAGTCGTGATTATAAATTTTGATCTTGTTCAGTTGTGTAGTTGCCAGCAGTTTCCTCTTTATTATTATGTATAATATATTTGTTATATATAAAATACATTACCTCTGTTAATGCATGTCAATCTGATCATTCATATTTAAGTTATTCTAGTGTTTGCCTTAGGCCAGTTATATTGCTGATTTAAGTAAGATAATTTTATATTAATTTACCATTCGTTATGTTGTGAGGGAGCGCGAGCGGCGGCTTCCGATGCCAGTTTGAGTTAGTATCTGAGAGCCGGCCATTAAGTCAACTGGTTTCATAAGTTTGTCTGTTTGTTTCATATTCTGTATTTTGTCTTAGTAGTTACAATTATCTGGTGAGCATACTTTCTTATATTATAATACTGCAGTAGGCTATCTGATTACTATTATAACTGAAAGATAATATTATTTTGATTTATATATATACATTTTTATAGTATACAAGTATTATATATACATGTGTGTTTATTTATAACCTGGTGAAATTATTTAATCATTATATATGTGTCGGAAAATCCGACACCATAATAATATCATACAGACAGATAATAGCTGTGTTGTATAAACAAGTTACCCATAGAAAATGTAACTTGTAGTGGAACATTCTGTCTATAGAATACGGGATATCATTACCACATACTATTATAAATTTACCACCTATTATGGTGTGAATTATTCTTAAATACATTAGTCTTTGGACTTTACCATCATAAAACATTTCATATAAATTAACTTAATTATCAATATTAAAGTAGAGTAAATGTGACCCTTCTATCACTTACTGTCATCTGGACAATGTAAGCCAGGCGTCAGGGGAGGGAGGGGCAGCCATTGTTTGTATTGAGACCAGAGGTGCAGGGAGCAATTCGGCTCCTGTTAATTTTACTTGAACGAAGTGTTCTGGAAACCAAAGGTGTACCATTATCACACGCTGTCAACAAATTCAAGTTAAGTGTTCTACCGAAACCCATTTATCTATCATTAGTGGCCATTAATGTCATTGGGTAGGGTCCTCCGGTTAGAGCACGAGATCGCCTCATACTAAAGGTAATTAAGCCAGGTCTTCACTGTTCCATGTACAGTGTTTCTCTGATATACCTGTCATATATAGGATTCTGGCTTTACAGCTAGCGCCCTTTTGACAGGTCAAGACGAGGAAGCATGCTTTGTGCATCAGTTACCAGGGTGATGGAAGCTACCTCAAAGAGGGAAAATATGGTGTCTACATCCTGGTTATACCTGGTGGACTAAGGCCTGCTGTACAAATAAGATAAGGAACCTCTTCAATGTATGTAGTCTAATACTGTAGTATGATTGGCTGCATATATATAAATTCAATTAATATAAACCCCCCTAATGTGTAGAGGATCGATTTGTGAGATTATGAGATTATTGCAGAAATACAGTCCACTTATCATCATACAAATTGCTATAGAAGTATATAAATTAATGTAAATATAAGTTCTATATAAATTCATATAAATTAAATAAATATAAATCTCACAGGTCGGTTCCCAGAGTATGTGACGTACTGATGAGGCAATCTGGTTGAACAGTTAGAGACAGGAGTTCTTGTAGAATACCCTAGACATGCCATTACTTACCTCTGTAGTGCAACGAGCTGTGTGAACCAGTCGTAGCACATATTGTGCGGGCTCGTCCGGGATATTATTTCCCACATATTATTAAAACCTTGCTAATCTAAATCTGCCTTACTAGGACCAAGTGTGCTTTAAGAAACTTTATGCAGTATTACATGCCAGTGAGTCGTCCTATGTAACTAGCAACCTATGCTTCACGATTTTGGAGGTAAGTCATCATATTTTGTTTGCGCAATGAGGCCAAGCAAATTTTAAGTGTCGTGTCAATATAAAGTGAATTGTGTAGTTGCTGTGCCACTCTGTTGAGAATTCTTAGGAGAAATTGCCAAGTGTTAGTTAACAATGGAGGATCAAGTTGAGTCGTTGTTGGCTAATCCAGACTTTGAGGGAATTAAAAGCCTAAAAAAGTCTCCCTTAATAAATATGGCAAATAAGTTAGAATTAACAGCCAATAATAAAATGAATAAAGCACAAATTCTGAGAGTGATAGTGACCCATGAAGTAGAGGACGGTAATTTAGGAGAAGAATTTCTGGATGAGGTAAGTGAGGAGACAAGTGAGCAGATTGTTTTATGGCGTCTTAAGATGGAAACGCAAGTAGCATATGCTAAGCTTGAGGCTCGAGAGAAAGAATGTGAATTTGAAAGGCAACAGAAAATATTAGAGATTGAAGCTCAACAAAGAGAGATTGAAGCTCAAAACCAACAGAAAATATTAGAGGCCGAAGCTCAACAGAGAGAAATTGAAGCTCGACGGTTAGAAATTGAGGCTAAGGCTAGACAGCAACAGTTAGAAAATTAGGCACAAAATAATAGACTTGTAGCACAGTTGCAATTAGAGGCAACAAAGAAACAGCATTTAGAAATTCAAAAACAAATGGCTGAGGATAATAATAGAGTAGAAACACAGAGACTGGCAGCTGGACATGGAAATACTAGCAATGTTCCTAATAGTAATGATTGTAGTCAAATTAAAGTAAATAAGTATGTCGAGTTACCAAAGTTTAATGAGGAGGACCATGAGGTCTTCTTTTCCCATTTCTCTAAAATTGCAGTCAGTATGAATTGGCCAATGGACCAATGAGTAGCGATCATGCAAAGTCAACTCAGGGGAAGAAGTCAGGAAGTTTTTCCATCTTTCCCTGATGAAAACAGTTTTGATTACAATTTTGTTAAGAACAAGCATCTTAAATGCTTACCAGTTGAACCCTGAAGCACACAGACAAAAGTTTAGAAATTTAAAGAGGGCAAGTGAACAAACAATTGCAGATTTCTCCAGGTTAAAAACTAATTACTGTTTCAGATGGCTTAAATCACTTTCAATAAATGAGTATGATGCTCTTAAGAATCTTCTTATCACAGAAGAAGTGTTGTCATGTCTCCCAGATAGATTGTCTACTTTTATGGCAGAGCAGAAGAACATAACAGACATTTATGAGCTGTCCATGCTCGCTGATGAGCATGAATTGTTAACTAAGGCCCAGTTTAAGGCCCAATCACCTACGTTTAACCGTAGAGTAAATTATAATGCTCACAGAACTCCTTATCAGAACAAATCCAGTCCTAGTGCTCCAGTTACTCCCTAAACTCTTCTCTTACAAAAACTAATCTTGCTACTTCATTGTCAGGAATATTAAATCTTAGTAATGTTAATTCTAAACCTACAGTTGGTTCCACAGGTGTGTTCATTGTAAGGTACTGTACTCATTGTATGAGAAAATGCCATGTGATTAATTCTTGTTTTAGTTAGCACCCTGAGTTACGACCAACTGGTCTCATTTATTGTAGAGGTATGGAGAATAAATTTTCTAATGAACATGTCACTGTAGTCCCCAATTGGGTAAAACAGTATTCTCCATATATGTCTTCAGGTGAAGTTTTGTGTGTTAATGGGAAATGGAAGCCTGTGGTTCTTATTCGTGATACTGGTGCTTCCCAAAAATTAATTTCTG
This sequence comes from Procambarus clarkii, assembly GCF_040958095.1. Classification (NCBI taxonomy): domain Eukaryota; kingdom Metazoa; phylum Arthropoda; class Malacostraca; order Decapoda; family Cambaridae; genus Procambarus; species Procambarus clarkii. The sequence goes on from NC_091229.1 coordinate 3,415,322, forward strand.
CCAGTATATTCTCTAATGTTGCAAAGACAAGGTACTGGAAAGTCTGTAGTTCTTTAGAGTGTTGCAGGATCTAAAACTGTACCTCTGATAGATGTTAATTTCAGATCCACCATTTCCCCAGGTTTATACACTGTTGGTGTTAGTGCACAGTTGCCCATCCCAGGTGTGGATGTTATTTTGGGTAATGATGTGGGAATCAATCATGTTTTGGGGGCGATTGATCCCAGTTTGATTAAACAGCCAGTTGCAGACCCTGTTGTCTATTCTGCCTGTGCTGAATTTAGTTCCATGAATGAACGATCTGTTGTAGTAGATGGGTTTGTCCACTCTACCTGTGTTAATGTCAGTATTATTATTAATCCGGTTGTCAATTCTGATATTACTCAAGTATTTGTTCCAGTAACCAGTACCCCTTCAGAGAAGTGGGATGTGGTTGTTTAAGATTAATGTGTGGCCAACCTAGTTGTTGAGAGTATGCCTGGTACTATGACCCCGCTTTATTCCAATCCAGTAGATGATTTGGGAAAGGACGTCCATATACAATTGTCTAGCCTGCTCACTACGAACGTTGTGCCAAGAGTTGAGAGAAACTTAAAAGCCATGACTCTATTGTATTCTAGCCAAGTGAATGGTTTAGGACAAGATGTCGGGTTGGCAGAAGTCTTCCCGCTCATTCCAAGTTTAGAATCAGTTGACCAGTTAGGATCAGTTGTCGAGAGTAAGTCTGTTGTAGGGGCCCCGCCTCAACCTAGTCAAGGTGATAGTAAAGGGGAGGAGGCCAAACTAACTGTTACTTGCCCGCTCGCTTCAGATTCCGAGTTCTTTTTTTATGTAAGTTAAGTAGAACTGACCCCAAGATTTCAGAAAGAAGCTAGGAGACAGTCTGTACTGTAGTTCCAGTATTGGAGAGTGTGGAAGAGCAGCCAGAAGATCAGCTTCTGTCGAGTAGATGGAGACCCATTGAGCCTCCCTCTGCAGTTGTCTGTGAGGATGTGACCCAGCTTGGTAGTGTTATTGATTGTGAGCAGACAGTACTCCAAGCAGCTCCAGATGTTATGGGAGGAATTTTTGGTAAATCGTGTATAACCATTAAAGGTGATAAAGTTTCTTTTGAATTTAAGTTGCAGAGTTTTGTGGGTTGTGATTCTTATTCCATAAGGAGTAAGTATTTGTCATTGTGTCAATTGAGTTAGAAGTTTTCATAGGATGTTCTTGCAATTTATTGTTATTCCGCAGGAGCCATTCTCCCTTGAAGTAATGGACTGTGGGACATCTTTTTCCAGCCTTGTGGTTGATCAGAGAGAGTTTACTCAAGTAGGTTGTGCATCAAGTTGTTCTGAGGAAGTGGTGAGTCATATTAAAGCAGTGTCTCTACTTTCAGTTCCAGTTTATTTTGATGAGCGAGTAGTGAACAGTATGTATGTTCCACTCAAGTATTGAGTTGACTTTCAAAGTCATATTGGTGTTGCAGGTTGTAATCAAACCTTGGAGCAGATATGCGAGGCTCCAGGAAGGTGTGTGTTTCAAGTTGGGAGACAAAGTTATCCCACCTACTTGTTGTAATAAGTGTGAAGGGTTACAGATTGTCCTTGGGTGGTTCCCATAAATCTGCTGTGCATCTTCAAGATGATAAGACCCCTTAAACCTCTTGTTTGATTGTTTGTCACCAGAAGGAAGTCACTTGGGAAGTGAAATCCATGGTAAAGGTTGTCAAGGTTTCAGCATGTTTTTGTTAGTTTTTTGGAAGACTAGAATGCTTATGAAGGTGTGGGTTGTGTGCAAGTCCTCCATCAGAGGGTGTGAACTTGTTTTTGGAGTTATGATTGAGATATGGTGCCTAGGCATATGCCTGTTTTCTTTCGCTGATCGTCATGACAGAGTTATGAGGAAATTGACTTACGTGTTCCTTGAGAGTCATCTGAGTCAGTTTGATCAGGTAGTCTTTGTCCTAATCTTGGGTTGTATTTATTGGATTGGAGATCAAAAGTTTTCTAAGTCTTTGTTACTGTGCTTCTGAAGGTTCTATAAGTGAAGAAGTTTTATATGTAATTGTGAGGTTTAACTTTAATGTCTCTATTTTTAGTATCAATTGGGTGAGGGTATGTGTTCCACAGAGAATCAAGTGTGATGAGAAGCAGATGTCCTTGCCAGGGCACACCCAGGAGAAGTTCCTAAACCACCTTACATCCAGTCAGCTTAAATTCAGCAGTTCAGCTCCAGAAATAAGGAGTAATGGAAAATGGAGTCAGTATTTGAAAATTTCACCATATAGAAAATGGATAATATGGAAACATGGGACTGATCTCAGATCAATTGTAGAAACAGAAGGACAGATAAATTGCGGAATTGACTTTGTGAAAGCAGTTACATTTATTGACAGTTCTGTTCATGAAAATAATAATAATTTTGTTAATAGGAGTGTGAAATATGAGCTCCTAAAATTAAGTGAAATAAATGAGATAGTACCTTGGAGAGATAAATTTGCATACTCCAGAAGAACATATGTAGAACATGATCACAATACTGAACTTCCTAATTTTCATGTAAGAATATATTGGAAGTATTTTCATTTTTGTTCAGAAATATGTTTTTATTACTTTTATATGTTTGGTGTAATTAATTCAATAAATCTCAAGTCTCAAGTAACACACATTTTTACTTTCAGAAAAAAATGCCATTGATCTTCAATCAACTGCATTTTTTTTCTTGGAGGTGGAAGTATGTTACATATTTCTATTTAAGGAATACTCACATTGATGTACAGGGTAATGTTTATTATGTTTTGTTCTTGCATGGGGGCATGTATATATATTTTTTTATACTTGTCATATACTTTGGGAACACAGTTGAGAGGAGCGGGCTTCCTCTAGTCACACGTCCAGGACCTGTGAGAGTCGTGATTATAAATTTTGATCTTGTTCAGTTGTGTAGTTGCCCGCAGTTTCCTCTTTATTATTATGTATAATATATTTGTTATATATAAAATACATTACCTCTGTTAATGCATGTCAATCTGATCATTCATATTTAAGTTATTCTAATGTTTGTCTTAGTCCCAGTTATATTGCTCATTTAAGTAAGATAAATTTATACAAATTTACCTTTCGTTATGTTGTGAGGGAGCGCGAGCGGCGGCTTCCAACACCAGTTTGAATTATTATCTGAGAGCCGGCCATCGAGTCAACTGGTTTGATAAGTTTGTCTGTTTGTTTTATATTCTGTATTTTGTCTTAGTAGTTACAATTATCTGGTGAGCATACTTTATTATATTATAATACTGTAGTAGGCCATCTGATTACTATTATACCTGAAGGATAATATTATTTTGATTTATATATATACATTTCTATAATATACAAGTATTTTATATACATGTGTGTTTATTTGTAACCTGGTGAAATTATTTAATGATTATGTATGTGACGTACTGATGAGGCACTCATGTTGAACAGTTAGAGACAGGAGTTCTTGTAGAATACCCTAGACATGCCATTACCCAGCAAACACAGAAGGTTTGTGGACGTTATTAAATTGTGCCACAAGGGTAATACTGTAACTTTTGACATAAATAAGTATTTTTGACATCCTAAATACCATTAGATATAATTAATAACATATATTCTTGAGACACAGGTTTACAGAGACACAGAGAGTAAGAGTGAGTAAGAGTAAGTGAGTGTGAGTGAGAGTAAGAGTGATTGAGAGTAAGAGTGACTGAGAGTGAGTAAGAGTGACAGAGTGAGTAAGAGTGACAGAGTGAGTGAGTGAGAGTAAAAGTGATTGTGAGTGAGTGAGAGTAAGAGTGATTGAGAGTGAGTAAGAATGACTGAGAGTGTGTAGGAGTGAGAGTGAGTAAGAGTGACTGACAGTGAGTAAGAGTAATTGAGAGTGAGTGAGAGTAAGAGTGAGTACAAGAGTGGGTGAGAGTAAGAGTGAGTGAGAATGAGTAAGAGTGACTGAGAGTGAGTAAGAGTGACTGAGAGTGAGAAAGAGTGATTGAGAGGCAGTGAGAGTAAGAGAGAGTAAGAGTGATTGATAGTGAGAGCAATGAGAGTAAGAGTGACAGAGAGTGATAGTAAGATTGATTGAGAGGAAGAGTGAGAGTAAAAGTGTCTAAGAGTGAGCATGAGAGTAAGAGTGATTGAGAGTAAAAGTAACAGTAAGAGTGAGAGTGAGTATGAGAGTAAGAGTGAGAATAAGAGTGACTGAGAGTAAGAGTGAGTACGAGAGTCAGACTAAGAGTGTTTGCTGTGAGAGGGAAGCTGGCCAGGGAGGCAGGATGTGTGTGGTCACAGCTAGGCATTGGCCTTGTGATCACTAATGTTGGTTTTTATATATATATATATGTTGAATTTTTTGTCCTGTTTTAACTTAATAATTATATAGCAGGAATGTAATAAGATATTGCACAGTATTAATGTGACAGTAATATATGCATTATTTCCTTGATAATCAGACTTGCTGTTCAAAGATAATATACAATCTTTGAAGGAAACATTTTGAGAGGGCAAGCTAGCAACTCTGGGCTGGTGGTGAGAGAGACACACATGGTTAGTATAGCTCCGGCCTTCAGTTGGGGAGGGTGCCAGCTAGCTGCCACCAGCCGCCAGCCACCAGCCCCCACAGTCGCCACCACCACCACCAGCCGACAACACCACCACTACTAGCCGCCACCAGCCGCCACCACCAGCCGCCACCGCCACCACCAGCCGCCACCAGCCGCCACCGCCCACCACCAGCTGCCACTACTCGCCACCAGCCACCACCGCCTGCCACCAGCCGCCACCAGCTGCCACCGCCGCCACCAGTCGCCACAGCCGCCACCACCAGCCGCCACAATTCGCCACCACCGTCTGCTACCAGCCGCCATCGCCCGCCACCAGCCGCCACCGCTCGCTACCAGCCGCCACAGCTGCAACCACCAGCCACCACCAGCCGCGATCAGCCGCCACCAGCCGCCACCGCCCGCCACCAGCCACCACCGTCTGCCACCGCCCGCCACCAGTCGCCACAGCCGCCACCGCCACCACCGCCACCACCGCCACCACCAGCCGCCACAACTCGCCACCACCGCCCGCCACCAGCCGCCACCAGCCGCCACCGCCCGACACCAGCCGTCACCAGCCGCCATCGCCCGCCACCAGCCGCCACAGCTCACCACCAGCCGCCACCGCTCGCCTCTAGCCGCCACCAGCTGCCACCAGCCGTCACAGCCGCCACCGCCACCACGAGCCGCCAGCAGCTGCAACCGCCCACCACCAGCCGCCAAAAGCCGCCACCACCCACCACAGTCGCCACCACCCACCACCGCCGCCACCGCCGCCCGCCACAGCCACCACCGCACACCACCTCCTGCCACCACCCACCACAGCCGCCACCAGTCACTACCGCCCGCCACTGCCTGCCACCAGTCGCCCGCCACCACTTCGCCACAGCCGCCACTGTCCGGCACCGCCGCCCACCGCCACTGTCCGGCACCGCCGCCCGTCGCCACTGTCCCCCACAGCCGCCCGTCGCCACTGTCCCCCACAGCCGCCCGTCGCCACTGTCCGTCACCGCCGCCCGTCACCACTTGT